>NC_133335.1:171176561-171346561 GCF_042186555.1 Aquarana catesbeiana | reverse complement strand
AGGTCAAGAGGTGTGGCTGACCCACCCACACTAAAGTGTTCCACCTTCCTCAACTAAGTTGGTTCATCAGCAAGTCGGGGTAGGGTTTAGGGTTACGGTTAGGGTTGAGGGTTAGGGTTAAGGTTTAGGGTTAGGGTTTAGGGTTAGGGGTTAGGGTTAAGGTTAGGGTTAGGTTTTAGGGTTAGGGTTTAGGGTTAGTGTTAGGGTTAGAGTTAGGGTTAGGATTTAGGGTTATGGTTAAGGTTAAGGCTAGGGTTAAGGTTTAGGGTTAGGGTTAGGGGTTATGGTTAGGGTTATGGTTAGGGTTTAGGGTTAGGGTTAGGGGTTATGGTTAGGGTTTCCCCTGGAAGAACTAGGTTAGGACTCAGGGATTTGCAAGTCGGGGCATCAGCAAGTCGGAGTAAGCGCATTGCGTGCACTTCGCTAGGGTTAGGGTGAGGGTTAGGGTTTAGGGTTAGGGTTAGGGGTTAGGGTTTAGGGTTAGGATTAGGGTTAGGGTTATGGTTTCCCCTGGAAGAAAAATGTTAGGATTCAGGGATTGGAATAAGGATCACCCCAAAGGTCAAAGGTAAGCAGGCATGTCAACAGATGTCAAAGGTCAAGAGGTGTGGCTGACCCACCCCCACCAAAGTGTTCTGCTTACCCCAACTAAGTCGGTTCATTAGCAAGGCGGGGTAAGCGCTTTGCGCTTGCCTTGATAGGGTTAGGGTTTAGGGTTAGGGTTGAGGGTTAGGGTTAAGGTTTAGGGTTAGGGGTTAGGGTTAGGGTTTAGGGTTAGGGTTAGGATTTAGGGTTAGGGTTAAGGTTAGGGTTAGGGTTTAGGGTTAGGGTCAGGGTTTAGGGTTAGGGTTAGGGTTAAGGGTTAGGGTTTAGGGTTAAGGGTTTTCCCTGGAAAAACAAGGTTAGGACTCAGGGATTGGAATAGGGACCACCCCCAAAGGTCAAGAGGTGTGGCTGACCCACCCCCACAAAAGTGTTCTGCCTACCCCAACTAAGTCAAGGCATCAGCAAATCAGGGTAAGCGCTTTGCACACGCTTTGCTAGGGTTAGTGTAAGGGTTTAGGGTTAGGTTTAGGGTTAAGGTTAGAGTTAGGGTTAGAGTTTAGGGTTTAGGGTTAGGGGTTAGGGTTTCCCCTGGAAGAACAATGTTAGGACTCAGGGATTGGAAAAGGGACCACCCCCAAAGATCAAAGGTCAGGAGGCATGTCCCCAAGACATCAAAGGTTAAGAGGTGTGGCTGACCCACCCCCACCAATGTGTTCCGCCTTCCCCAACTAAGTTAGGGCATCAGCAAGTCAGAGTAAGCGCTTTGCGCACACTTTGCTAAGGTTAGGGTAAGAGTTATGGTTTAGGGTTAGGGTTTAGGGTTAGGGTTAGGATTAGGGTTAAGGTTATGGTTTCCCCTGGAAGAAGAAGGTTAGAATTCAGGGATTGGAATAGGGACCACCCCCAAAGGTCAAAGGTCAGCCGGCATGTCCCCCAGATGTCAAAGGTCAAGAGATGTGGCTGACCCACCCCCACCAAAGTGTTCTGCCTTCCCCAACTAAGTTGGTTCATTAGCAAGTCAGGGTAAGTGCTTTGCGCTTACTTTGCTAGGGTTCGGGTTTAGGGTTAGGGTTGAGGGTTAGGGTTAAAGTTTAGGGTTAGGGTTTAGGGTTAGAGTTAGGGGTTAGGGTTAGGTTTTAGGGTTAGGGTTTAGGGTTAGGGTTAGGGTTTAGGGTTAGGGTTAGGGTTAGGATTTAGGGTTAGGGTAAAGGTTAGGGGTTAGGGTTAGGGTTGGGCTTTAGGGTTAGGGTTTGGGGTTACGGGTTAGGGTTAGGGGTTAGGGTTAGGGTTTGGGGTTAGGGTTAGTGGTTAGGGGTTAGGGTTAGGGTTTAGGGTTAGGATTTGTGTTAGGGGTTAGGGTTAGGGTTCCCCAGAGGTCAAAGGTCAAGATGTGTTGCTGACCCACCCCCACCAATGTGTTCCACCTACCCCAACTAAGTCGGGGCATCAGAAAGTCAGAACAAGGTTAAGACTCAGGGATTGGAATATGGACCATTTCCAAAAGTAAAAGGTCAGCTGGCATGTCATCCAGAGGTCAAAGGTCAAGAGGTGTGGCTGACCCACCCCCATCAAAGTGTTCCACCTACTCAAACTAAGTCGGGGCATCAGCAGGTCAGGGTAAGCACTTTGCACGTGCTTCACTAGGTTTAGGGTTTATGTTAAGGTTTGGGGTTAGGGTTAGTGTTTTATGGGTTAGGGTTAGGGTTTTTGTTAGGTTTAGGGTTTCCCATGGAAGATCAAGGTTAGAACTCAGGGATTGGAATAGGGAAAACCCCCAAAGGTCAAAGGTCAGCAGGTGTGACCCCAGAGGTTAAAGGTCAAGAGGTGTGGCTGACCCACCCCCATCAAAGTGTTCCACCTACCCCAACTAAGTCAGGGCATCAGCAAGTTGGGGTAGGCGCTTTGCATGTGCTTAGCTAGGGTTAGGGTTAGAGTTAGGGTTTAGGTTTAGGTTTAGGGTTAGGGTTTAGGGTTAGGGTAAAGGTTAGGGGTTATGGTTAGGGTTAGGCTTTAGGGTTAGGATTAGGGTTAGGGTTTAGGATTAGGGTTAGAGTTTAAGTTTAGGGTTAGTGTTTCCCATGGATGAACAAGCTTAGGACTCAGGGATTGGAATAGATACCACCCCAAAGGTCAAAGGTCAGCAGGCATGTCCCCCAGAGGTCAAAGGTTAAGAGGTGTGGCTGACCCACCCTCACCAATGTGTTCTGCCTACCCCAACTAAGTCGGGGCATCAGCAAGTCAGGGTAAGCGCTTTGTGCGCACTTCACTAAGGAGAGGGTGATGGTTAGGGTTTAGGGTAAGGGTTAGGGTTAGGGGTTAGGGTATGGGGTTAGGGTTAGAGTTAGGGTTAGGGTTAGGATTTAGGGTTAGGGTTTAAGGTTAGGGTTTAGGGTTAGGCTTTCTGGTTAGGGTTTCCCCTGGAAGAACAAGGTTAGGACTCAGGGATTGGAATGGGGACCACCCCCAAAGGTCAAAGGCCAGCAGGCATGTTCCCCAGAGGTCAAAGGTCAAGATGTGTTGCTGACCCACCCCCACCAATGTGTTCCACCTACCCCAACTAAGTCGGGGCATCAGAAAGTCAGGGTAAGCGCTTTGCATGCACTTTGCTAGGGTTAGGGTTTAGGGTAAGGGTTAGGGTTTAGGGTTAGGGTTAGGGTTTGGGTTTAGGGTTAGGGTTTAGGGTTAGGGTTTAGGGACAGGATTAGGGTTAGGGTTATGGTTTCCCCTGGATGAACTAGGTTAGGACTCAGGGATTGTAATAGGGACCACCACCAAAGGTCAAAGGTCAGCAGGCATGTCCCCCAGAGATCAAAGGCAAGAGGTGTGGCTGACCCACCCCCCCACCAAAGTGTTCCGCAAACCCCAACTAAGTCGGGGCATCAGCAAGTCGGGGCATCAGCAAGTCAGGGTAAGCACTTTGCTAGGGTTTAGGGTTAGGGTTTAGGGATATGATTAGAGTTAGGGCTAGGGTTAGGGCTAGGGTTAGGGTTAGGGTTAGGAGTTAAGGTTAGGGTTTCCCCTGGATGAACAAGTATAGGACTCAGGGATTGGAATAGGGACCACCCCCAAAGGTTAATGGTCAGCAGGTGTGTCCCCCAGAGGTCAAAGGTCAAGAGGTGTGGCTGACCGACCCCCACCAAAGTGTTCTGCCTACCCCAACTAAGTCAGTTCATCAGCAAGTCGGGGTAATGCACAGGCTTTGCTAGGGTTAGGGTGAGAGTTAGGGTTAGGGTTTTGGTTTAGGAATAGTTTTTAGGGTTAGGGTTTGGGGATAGGGTAAGGGTTTGGATTAGGGATAGGGTTTAGTGTTATGGTTAGGGTTTCCCCTGGAAGAACAAGGTTAGGACTCAGGGATTGGAATAGGGACCACCCCAAAGGTCAAAGGTCAGCAGGCATGTCTCCCAGAGGTCAAAGGTCAAGAGGTGTGGCTGACTCACCCCCATCAAAGTGTTCCACCTACCCCAAATAAGTCAGGGCATCAGCAATTTGGGGTAAGCGCTTTGCACGTGCTTCATGCGTGCTTTACTAGGGTTAGGGTTTAGGGTTAGGTTTAGAGTTAAGGTTAGTGTTTAGGGTTAGGGTTAGGGTTAGGGTTAGGTTTTAGTGTTAGGGTTAGGGTTAGGGTTAGGATTTAGGGTTAGGGTTTAGGGTTAAGGTTAAGGTTAAGGTTAGGGTTAAAGTTTTAGGGTTTAAGGTTTGGGTTAGGGGTTTGATTTGCTAAGGTTAGGGTGAGGGTTAGGGGTTAGGGTTAGGTTTTAGGGTTAGGGTTACAGTTTAGGGTTAGGGGTTAGGGTTAGGGTTTGAGGTTAGGTTTAGGGTTAGGGTTTCCCATGGATGAATAAGGGTAGGACTCAGGGATTGGAATATAGACCACCCCCAAAGGTCAAAGGTCAGAAGGTGTGTCCCCCAGATGTCAAAGTTCAAGAGGTGTGGTTGACCCACCCCCATCAAAGTTTTCCACCTACCCCAACTAAGTCAGGGCATCAGCAAGTCAGGGCAAGCACTTTGCGTGCGCTTTGCTAGGGTTTAGGGTTAGGGTTAAGGTTAGGGTTTAGGGTTAGGATTACGATTAGCAGTTCCCATGGATGAACAAGGTTAGGACTCAGGGATTGGAATAGGGACCACCCCCAAAGGTCAAAGGTCAACAGGTGTGTCCCCCAGAGGTCAAAGGTCAGTGTGTTCCGCCTACCCAAACTAAGTCGGCCATCAGCAAATCAGGGCATCAGCAAGTCAGTGTAAGCACTTTGCGCACACTTCGCTAGGTTTAGGGTGAGGGTTAGGGTTAGGGTTTGGGGTTAGGGTTTAGGGTTAGGATTAGGGTTAGGGTTATGGTTTCCCCTGGAAGAACAAGGTTAGGATTGAGGGATTGGAATTGGGACCACCCCCAAAGGTCAAAGGTCAGCAGGCATGTCCCCCAGATGTCAAAGGTCAAGAGGTTTGGCTGACTCACCCCCACCAAAGTGTTCCGACTACCCCAACTAAGTCGGTTCATCAGCAAGTCAGGGTAACCGCTTTGCGCATGCTTTGCTAAGGTTTAGGGTTAGGGTTAAGGTAAGGTTAGGGTTTAGGGTTGTGGGTTAGAGTTAGCGTTAGGGTTTAGGGTTAGGGATAGGGTTAGGGTTTAGGTTAGGGTTAGCGTTTAGGGTTAGGGTTAGGGTTTAGGGTTAGGGTTTCCCCTGGATGAACAAGGTTAGGACTCAGGGATTGGAATAGGGACCACCCCCAAATTTCAAAGGTCAGCAGGCGTGATTCACAGAGATCAAAGGCAAGAGGTGTGGCTAACCCAACCCCATCAAAATGTTCCGCCTACCCCAACTAAGTCGGGGCATCAGCAAGTCAGGGCATCAGCAAGTCGGGGTAAGCACTTTGCTAGGGTTAGGGTTTAGGGTTAGGGTTTGGGGAAAGGATTAGAATTAGGGCTAGGGTTAAGGTTAGGGTTTAGGATTAGGGTTAGGGTTTAGGGTTAGGGTTAGGGTTAGGGATTAGAGTTAGGGTTAGGGATTAGGGGTTAGGGTTTTCCATGGATGAACAAGGTTAGGCCTCATGGATTGGAATAGGCACCACCCCCAAAGTTCAAAGGTAAGCAGGTGTGTCCCCAGAGGTCAAAGTTCAAAAGGTGTGGCTGAACCACCCCCATCAAAGTGTTCCACCTAGCAAGTCAGGGGATCAGCAAGTCGGGGTAAGCACTTTACGCACGCTTCGCTGGTGTTAGGGTGAGGGTTAGGGTTAGGGTTTAGGGTTAGAGTTAGGGTTAGGGGTTAGGGTTTAGGGTTAGGGTTAGGGGTTAGGGTTAGGGTTTAGGGTTAGGGTTAGGATATCCCCTGGAAGAACAAGGTTAGGACTCAGGGATTGGAATAGGGACCACCACCAAAGGACAAAGGTCAGCAGGTGTCCCCCCCAGAGGTCAAAGGTCAAGAGGTGTGGCTGACCCACCCCCACCAAAGTGTTCCGCCTACCACCACTAAGTCGGGGCATCAGCAAGTCGGGGCATAAAGCAAGTTGGGGTAAGCGATTTGTGCTCCCTTTGGGTCAAAGGTCAAGAGGTGTGGCTGGCCCACCCCCACCAAAGTGTTCCACCTACCCCAACTAAGTCAGGGCATCAGCAAGTCAGGGCATCAGCAAGTCGGGGTAAGCACATTGCACATGCTTTGCTAGGGTTAGGGTGAGGGTTTAGGGTTTAGGGTTAGGGTTAGGTTTAGGGTTAGGGTTAGGGTTAGGGGTTAGGGGTTAGGGTTAGGATTTGGGTTAGGGGTTATGGTTCCCCTGGAAGAACAAGGTTAGGACTCAGGGATTGGAATAGGGACCACCCCAAAGGTCACAGGTCAGCAGGTGTGTCCCCCAGAGGTCAAATTTCAAGAGGTGTGGCTGAACCACCACCATCAAATTGTTCCACCTACCCCAACTAAGTCGGGGCATCAGCAAGTTAGGGTAAGTGCTTTATGTGTTTAGGGTTAGGGTTTAGGGTTAGGGTTAGGGTTTAGGGTTAGGGTTAGGGGTTAGGGTTAGGGTTAGGGTAAGGGTTAGGGTTTAGGGTTATGGTTAGGGGTTAGGGTTAGAGGTTAGGGTTAGTGTTTCCCATTGATGAACAAGGTTAGGACTCAGGGATTGAAATAGGGACCACCCCCAAAGGTCAAAGGTCAGCAGGTGTGTCACCCAGAGGTCAAAGGTCAAGAAGTGTGGTTGACCCACCCCCACCAAAGTGTTTCACCTATCCCCAACTAAGTTGGGACATCAGCAAGTCGGGGCATCAGTAAGTCGGGGTAAGCGCTTTATTTATTTTATTTATTTTATAACAGTTTTTTGAATAAAAAAAATGCATTTATAGTTTTTAAAATACGGCCATTTGAATTACTGCACAGTTATTACATCTATCATTATCCTGTGTATTGTGTATTGAGCAGTATTTGTGAAGCATAAACAGGACATGAGCGTTGCTAGGAAACAGTGGTTGTAAACAAAAGATGCTGAGACCCCCCAAATGCATGTGGTCATACCTTCCTCTGCTAGATGAAGGTATGACAACAGTTGACCCCCCCATGATCAGCCAAAACATTATGACCACAACATGATCAGCCAAAACATTATGACCCCCCCATGATCAGCCAAAACATTATGACCCCCCATGATCAGCCAAAACATTATGACCCCCCCATGATCAGCCAAAACATTATGACCCCCCCATGATCAGCCAAAATATTATGACCACGCCATAATCAGCCAAATCATTATGACCGCCCCATGATCAGACAAAACATTATGACCGCCCCATGATCAGCCAAAATATTATGACCACCCCACGATCAGCCAAAACATTATGACCGCCCCATGATCAGCCAAAACATTATGTCCACCCCACGATCAGCCAAACCATTATGGCCACAACATGATCAGCCAAAACATTATGACCACGCCATAATCAGCCAAATCATTATGACCATGACATAATCAGCCAAAATATTATGACCCCCCATGATCAGCCAAAACATTATGTCCACCCCACATGATCAGCCAAAACATTATGATCACCCCATGAAAAAAAAAATTTTAACAATTATTTTTGAAAAAAAAATCATTTTTAAAAAAAAAATCATTTTTGAAGATAAAAATCTTTTGAAAAAAAAATACATATATTTTTGAAAAAAATAATCTTTTGAAAAAAAAATCATTTTTGAAAAAAAAGTGCAGCTCTTTCAGCTAATGATGGGACTTCAACTTTTTTACTACTATTTATACTTTTTAAAATATTAAGCTTTTTAACACTTTTTACAGTTACTCCAGCCACTCCAACCACACAATTACTCAAGCCACTCCACCCAGTTACTCGGCCCACTCCAGTTGTAGAGGCAAGAACACTTTTCACAATTTCCCCAGAAATTGTAGCTTTTCTAGTTATTATTATAACCAAATTTACCACCCTAACTCCTCCCACAGCTTTTAAACTACATAGACAGTAATATACCGAAGGTGCGGGTTGTTCCCGATTGGTGTGCTATTACTTTGTGGAACGTTTCGCCGAATTTTTCACGAAATATCGTAGTTTTTGCGGAAAATTAGTCCCATAGGAATGAATGGCGAAATGTTCAAGGTCATTTAATTGGAGTGCTATTACCTAGTGGAACTTTGTGAAAAGCTGAAAAATACCAGTGTGAATCTGGCCTCAATGTCATTTAATTGGTGTGCTATTACTTTGTGGAACGTTTCGCCGAATGGTTCACGAAATATCGTAGTTTTTGCGGCGAAATTGGTCCCATGGGAATGAATGGCGAAATGTTCAAAACTAGAGTGGGAGGTGACAAAAGCTGACAACCCCATGATCAGCCAAAACATGATTACCACCCCATAATCAGCCAAAACATTATGACCGCCCCATGAAAAAAAACATTATTTTTGAAAAAAAAAAATTCATTTTTGAAAAAAAAAAAATTCATTTTTGAAAAAAAAAAATTCATTTTTGAAAAAAAAAATCATTTTTGAAAAAAAAAATTCATTTTTGAAAAAAAAAAAATTTGTGAAAAAAAAATCATTTTTGAAAAAAAAAGAAATTCATTTTTGAAAAAAAAAATCATTTTGGAAGAAAAAAAATTCATTTTTGAAAAAAAAATTCATTTTTGAAAAAAAAAATATTTTTGAAAAAAATATAAATTTCATTTTTGAAAAAAAAATTTATTTTTGAAAAAAAAAAATAATTTGTGAAAAAAAAAATCATTTTTGAAAAAAAAAACAATTCCCTTTTTGAAAAAAAGAAATTCATTTTTGAAAAAAAAAATTATTTTTTAAAAAAAAAATAATTTTTGAAGAAAAAAAAATCATTTTTGAAAAAAAAAATAAAAAAAAAAAATTCATTTTTGGAAAAAAAAAATAAATTCATTTTTGAAAAAAAAAAATTTGGGAAAAAATCATTTTTGAAAAAAAAAATCATTTTTGAAGAATTTATGAAAAAAAAATATATTTAAAAAAAAATTCATTTTTTGAAAAAAAAATTCATTTTTGAAAAAAAAAATTATTTTTGAAAAAAAAAATCATTTTTGAAAAAAATATCATTTTTATTAAAAAAAATTATTTTTGAAAAAAAAAAATTTCTTTTTTGAAAAAAAATTCATTTTTGAAAAAAAAAATCATTTTTGAAAAAAAAAATTCATTTTTGAAAAAAAAATTTATTTTTGAAGAAAAAAAAATCATTTTTGAAGAAAAAAAAATTCATTTTTGAAAAAAAATATAAAAAAAATTCATTTTTTGAAAAAATAATTCATTTTTGAAAAAAAAAAATTATTTTTGAAAAAAAAATCATTTTTGAAAAAAAAGTGCAGCTCTTTCAGCTAATGATGGGACTTCAACTTTTTTACTACTATTTATACTTTTTAAAATATTAAGCTTTTTAACACTTTTTACAGTTACTCCAGCCACTCCAACCACACAATTACTCAAGCCACTCCACCCAGTTACTCGGCCCACTCCAGTTGTAGAGGCAAGAACACTTTTCACAATTTCCCCAAAAATTGTAGCTTTTCTAGTTATTATTATAACCAAATTTACCACCCTAACTCCTCCCACAGCTTTTAAACTACATAGACAGTAATATACTGAAGGTGCGGGTTGTTCCCGATTGGTGTGCTATTACTTTGTGGAACGTTTCGCCGAATTTTTCACGAAATATCGTAGTTTTTGCGGAAAATTAGTCCCATAGGAATGAATGGGCGAAATGTTCAAGGTCATTTAATTGGAGTGCTATTACCTAGTGGAACTTTGTGAAAAGCTGAAAAATACCAGTGTGAATCTGGCCTCAATGTCATTTAATTGGTGTGCTATTACTTTGTGGAACGTTTCGCCGAATGGTTCAGGAAATATCGTCGTTTTTGCGGCGAAATTGGTCCCATAGGAATGAATGGCGAAATGTTCAAAACTAGAGTGGGAGGTGATAAAAGCTGACAACCCCATGATCAGCCAAAACATGATTACCACCCCATAATCAGCCAAAACATTACGACCGCCCCATGAAAAAAAACATTATTTTTGAAAAAAAAAAAATCATTTTTGAAAAAAAAAAAATTCATTTTTGAAAAAAAAAAAAATCATTTTTGAAAAAAAAATTCATTTTTGAAAAAAAATTCATTTTTGAAAAAAAAAAAAATTTGTGAAAAAAAAAAATCATTTGTGAAAAAAAAATCATTTTTGAAAAAAAAAATCATTTGTGAAAAAAAAATCATTTTTGAAAAAAAAATTCATTTTTGAAAGAAAATTTTCATTTTTGAAAAAAAAAATTCATTTTTGAAAAAAAATTTCATTTTTGAAAAAAAATTTCATTTTTGAAAAAAAAAATTTCATTTTTGAAAAAAAAAATTATTTTTGAAAAAAAAAATTCATTTTTGAAAAAAAAAAAGTTTGTGAAAAAAAAATCATTTTTGAAAAAAAAGAAATTCATTTTTGAAAAAAAAAATCATTTTGGAAGAAAAAAAAATTCATTTTTGAAAAAAAAATTCATTTTTGAAAAAAAAAATATTTTTGAAAAAAATATAAATTTCATTTTTGAAAAAAAAATTTATTTTTGAAAAAAAAAAAATAATTTGTGAAAAAAAAAATCATTTTAAAAAAAAAAAACAATTCCCTTTTTGAAAAAAAGAAATTCATTTTTGAAAAAAAAAAATTATTTTTTTAAAAAAAAATAATTTTTGAAGAAAAAAAAATCATTTTTGAAAAAAAAAATAAAAAAAAAAAATTCATTTTTGGAAAAAAAAAATAAATTCATTTTTGAAAAAAAAAAATTTGGGAAAAAATCATTTTTGAAAAAAAAAATCATTTTTGAAGAATTTTTGAAAAAAAAATATATTTAAAAAAAAATTCATTTTTTGAAAAAAAAAATTCATTTTTGAAAAAAAAAATTATTTTTGAAAAAAAAAATTATTTTTGAAAAAAAAAATCATTTTTGAAAAAAATATCATTTTTATAAAAAAAAATTATTTTTGAAAAAAAAAATTTCTTTTTTGAAAAAAAATTCATTTTTGAAAAAAAAAAATCATTTTTGAAGAAAAAAAAATCATTTTTGAAGAAAAAAAAATTCATTTTTGAAAAAAATATAAAAAAAAAATTCATTTTTTGAAAAAATAATTCATTTTTGAAAAAAAAATTATTTTTGAAAAAAAAAATCATTTTTGAAAAAAAATGTGCAGCTCTTTCAGCTAATGATGGGACTTCAACTTTTTTACTACTATTTATACTTTTTAAAATATTAAGCTTTTTAACACTTTTTACAGTTACTCCAGCCACTCCAACCACACAATTGCTCAAGCCACTCCACCCAGTTACTCGGCCCACTCCAGTTGTAGAGGCAAGAACACTTTTCACAATTTCCCCAATTGTAGCTTTTCTAGTTATTTTTATAACCAAATTTACCACCCTAACTCCTCCCACAGTTTTTACACTACATAGATAAGTAATATACCGAAACGTGCGGATTGTTTCCAAATGGTGTGCTATTACTTTGTGGAACGTTTCGCCGAATGGTTCACGAAATATAGTTGTTTTTGCGGCGAAATTGGTCCCATAGGAATGAATGGGGAAATGTTCAAAACTAGAGTGGGAGGTGACAAAAGCTGACAACCCCATGATCAAACCACCCTAACTCCTCCCACAGCTTTTAAACTACATAGACAGTAATATACCAAAGGTGCGGATTGTTCCCGATTGGTGTGCTATTAGTTTGTGGAACGTTTCGCCGAATTTTTCACGAAATATCGTACTTTTTGCGGAAAATTGGTCCCATAGGAATGAATGGCGAAATGTTCAATGTCATTTAATTGGTGTGCTATTACCTAGTGGAACTTTGTGAAAAGCTGAAAAATACCAGTGTGAATCTGGCCTCAATGTCATTTAATTGGTGTGTTATTACATTGTGGAACGTTTCGCCAAATGGTTCACGAAATATCGTAGTTTTTGCGGCGAAATTGGTCCCATAGGAATGAATGGCGAAATGTTCAAATATAGAGTGGGAGGTGACAAAAGCTGACAACCCCATGATCATACCATCCTAACTCCTCCCACAGCTTTTAAACTACATAGACAGTAATATACTGAAGGAGCGGATTGTTCCAGATTGGTGTGCTATTACTTTGTGGAACGTTTCACCGAATTTTTCACGAAATATCATAGTTTTTGCGGAAAATTGGTCCCATAGGAATTAATGGCGAAATGTTCAATGTCATTTAATTGGTGTGCTATTACCTTGTGGAACTTTGTGAAAATCTGAAATATAGCAGTGTGAATCCGGCCCCAATGTCATTTAATTGGTGTGCTATTACTTTGTGGAATGTTTCGCCATATGGTTCATGAAATATTGTTGTTTTTGCGACGATATTGGTACTATAGGAGTGAATGGCGAAATGTTCAAAACTAGAGTGGGAGGTGACAAAAGCTGACAACCCCATGATCAGCCAAAACATTATGACGACCCCATGATCAGCCAAAACATTATGACCGCCCCATGAAAAAAAAAAATATTTTTGAAAAAAAAAAAATCATTATTGAAAAAAAAATCATTTTTGAAAAAAAAAATTCATTTTGGAAAAAAAAAATTCATTTTTGAAAAAAAAAAATATTTTTGAAAAAAAAAAATCATTTTTGAAAAAAAAATCATTTTTGTAAAAAAAAAAAATTTTTTTGAAAAAAAAAAAATTTTTTTGAAAAAAAAAAAATTTTTTTGAAAAAAAAAAATTTTTTTTGAAAAAAAAATCATTTTGAAAAAAAAATCATTTTTGAAGAAAAAAAATTTCATTTTTGAAAAAAAAAATATTTAAAAAAAAAAAAAAAAAATTTTTGAAAAAAAAAATATAAAAAAAAATTCATAATTTTTGAAAAAATTCATAATTTTTGAAAAAAAAATCATTTTTGAAAAAAAGTTCAGCTCTTTCAGCTAATGATGGGATGTCTTCAACTTTTTTACTACTATTTATACTTTTTAAAAATATTAAGCTTTTTAACACTTTTCACAGTATCTCCAGCCACTCCAACCACACAACAGTTACTCAAGCCACAGCACCCAGTTACTCCGCCCACTCCAGTTGTAGAGGCAAGAACACTTCACAATTTCCCCAGAAATTGTAGCTTTTCTAGTTAAGTTTTCTTGCATAGCAAGACCACTTACTGTTATCTCACCTATATATTATTATTAAGTGGTCTTGCATAGCAAGACCACTTAATGTTATCTCACATATATATATTATTAAGTGTTCTTCCATAGCAAGACCACTTACTGTTATCTCACATATATAGTATTCTTCTTATTCTTATTATAGCCAAATTTACCACCCTAACTCCTCCCACAGTTTTTACACTACATAGACAAGTAATATACCGAAACGTGCGGATTGTTCCCGAATGGTGTGCTATTATTTTGTGGAACGTTTCGCCAAATGGTTCACGAAATATCGTTGTTTTTGCGGCAAAATTGGTCCCATAGGAATGAATGGGGAAATGTTCAAAACTAGAGTGGGAGGTGACAAAAGCTGAAAAATCAGAACATGATTTCTAAACTGCCACCACTCCCTCATTTTCAAGCCCACCTACACAAATCTTATATCAAAACGTTCAGCTATCCCTGCTGCCACTAAACATGTCCACGGCTAAGCCATAGTCCTGATAGTTTTCACAATATGACCATTTATTTGCAACTCACGCCGTCTATTGACATTCATTGAAACTACACTCTAGCCCCTTCAAATTTGAAGGGCAATTTCTAAACTGCGACTGTGCCTCCATTTTTAATATTTCAGAACCATACTATACATCAAAATCTAGGTCTGGGTCTTGTGATTCTCACAATATAAAGATCTTCGCTGTAGGATTTATAGTTTTTAAAATACGGACATTTGAATTACTGCACAGTTACTAAATCTGTCATGGTCCTGAGTATTGTGTATTGAGCAGTATTTGTGAAGCATAAACAGGACATGAGCGTTGCTAGGAAACAATGGTTGTAAACACAAGATGCTGAGACCCCCCAAATGCATGTGGTCATACCTTCATCTGCTAGACTTGATAATGCTTGTAGACTCCTCCCACAGTTTTTACACTACAGAGACAAGTAATATACCAAAACGTGCAGATTGTTCCCGATTGGTGTGCTTTTACTTTGTGGAACGTTTCGCCGAACGGTCCACGAAATATCGTCGTTTTTGCGGCGAAATTGGTCCCATAGGAATGAATGGTGAAACGTTCAATGTCAATTAATTGGTGTACTATTACCTTGTGGAACTTTGTGAAAAGCTGAAAAATACCAGTGTGAATCTGGCCTCAATGTCATTTAGTTGGTGTGCTATTACTTTGTGGAACGTTTCACCGAATGGTTCACAAAATATCATCGTTTTTGCGGTGAAATTGGTCCCATAGGAATGAATGGCAAAATGTTCAAAACTAGAGTGGGAGGTGACAAAAGCTGACAACCCCATGATCAGCCAAAACATTATGACCACCCCATGATCAGCCAAAACATTATGACCGCCCCATGAAAAAAAAATTATTTTGTGGAACGTTTCTCCAAATGGTTCACAAAATATCGTAGTTTTTGCGGCAAAATTGGTCCCATAGGAATGAATGGCGAAATGTTCAAAACTAGAGTGGGAGGTGACAAAAACTGACAACCCCATGATCAGCCAAAACATTATGACCACCCCATGATCAGCCAAAACATTATGACCGCCCCATGAAAAAAAAAATATTTTGTGGAACTTTTCGCCGAATGGTTCACAAAATATTGTCGTTTTTGCGGCGAAATTGGTCCCATAGGAATGAATGGTTAAATGTTAAAAACTAGAGTGGGAGGTGACAAAAGCTGACAACCCCATGATCAGCCAAAACATTATGACCGCCCCATGAAAAAAAAATATTTTTGAAAAAAATGTTCAGCTCTTTCAGCTAATGATGGGACTTCAACTGTTTTACTACTATTTATACTTTTTAAAATATTAAGCTTTTTAACACTTTTCACAGTTACTCAAGCCACTCCACCCCACCCAGTTACTCTGCCCACTCCAGTTGTAGAGGCAAGAACACTTTTCACAATTTCCCCAGAAATTGTAGCTTTTCCAGTTATTAAGTGTTCTTGCATAGCAAGACCACTTACTGTTATCTCACATATATATTATTATTCTTATTATTATTATAGCCAAATTTACCACCCTAACTCCTCCCACAGTTTATACACTACATAGACAAGTAATATACCGAAACGTGCGGATTGTTCCCGAATGGTGTGCTATTACTTTGTGGAACGTTTCGCCGAATGGTTCACGAAATATCGTAGTTTTTGCGGCGAAATTGGTCCCATAGGAATGAATGGGGAAACTAGAGTGGGAGATGACAAAAGCTGGAAAATCAGAACATGATTTCTAAACTGCCGCCACTCCCTCATTTTCAAGCCCACCTACACAAATCTTATATCAAAACGTTCAGCTATCCCTGCTGCCACTAAACATGTCCACGGCTAAGCCATAGTCCTGATAGTTTTCACAATATGACCATTTGTTTGCAACTCACGCCGTCCATTGACATTCATTGAAACTACACTCTAGCCCCTTCAAATTTGAAGGGCAATTTCTAAACTGCGACCGTGCCTTCATTTTTAATATTTCAGAGACATACTATGTATCAAAATCTAGGTCTGGGTCTTGTGATTCTCACAATATAAAGATCTTCGCTGTAGGATGTATAGTTTTTAAAATACGGCCATTTGTTTAGAGGTCATTTCAGGAAATTTTAGCCATTAATCAGCGTGTACTGTGTTTGTTTTGTTGCCATGGTTACCAAAGCTTCTGTTATACACAGGGGGGAGGTGCCTGGAGCATCTCAGCTCTGATTACAGAGCCCGGGGGAGGGGACAGACACACCATGTACTGATTTATAATAGAGGAATATGATGGGGCAGTTTTGATGGGGTAATTCTGATGGGGCAGTTTTGATGAAGTAGTATTTGGGAAGCATAAACAGGGCATGAGCGTTGCTAGGAAACAGTGGTTGTAAACACAAGATGCTGAGACACCCCAAATGCATGTGACTTCATCTGCTAGACTTGATAATGCTTGTAGATTCCTACCACAATTTTTACACTACAGAGACAAGTAATATACCGAAACGAGCGGATTGTTCCCGATTGGTGTGTTATTACTTTGTGGAATGTTTCGCCGAATGGTCCACGAAATGACGTTTTTGCGGCGAAATTGGTCCCATAGGAATGAATGGCGAAATGTTCAAAACTAGAGTGGGAGGTGACAAAAGCTGACAACCCCATGATCAGCCAAAACATTATGACCACCCCATGATCAGCCAAAACATTATGACCGCCCCATGTAAAAAAAAAAATATTTTTGAAAAAAAAAAAATCATTTTTGAAAAAAAAAAAATATTTTTGAAAAAAAAAAATATTTTTGAGAAAAAAAAAATTATTTTTGAAAAAAAAAATTATTTTTGAAAAAAAAAAAAATATTTTTGAAAAAAAAATTACTTTTAAAAAAAAAAATATTTTTGAAAAAAAAATATATTTGAAAAAAAAAAATTTTGAAAAAAAAAATTATTTTTGAAAAAAAAATTACTTTAAAAAAAAAATAATTTCGAAAAAAAAATTATTTTTGAAATAAAAAAATTCATTTTTGAAAAAAAAAATTACCTTTGAAAAAAAAATTACTTTTGAAAAAAAAAATTCATTTTTGAAGAAAAAAAAATTCATTTTTGAAGAAAAAAAAATCATTTTTGAATAAAAAAAATTCATTTTTGAAAAAAAAAATTACTTTTGAAAAAAATGTTCAGCTCTTTCAGCGAATGATGGAACTTTTTTACTACTATTTATACTTTTTAAAATATTAAGCTTTTTAACACTTTTCACAGTTACTCAAGCCACTCCACCCCACCCAGTTACTCCGCCCACTCCAGTTGTAGAGGCAAGAACACTTTCACAATTTCCCCAGAAATTGTACCTTTTCTAGTTATTATTATTATTATTATAGCCAAATTTACCACCCTAACTCCTCCCACAGCTTTTACACTACATAGACAAGTAATATACCGAAACGTGTAGATTGTTCCCGATTGGTGTGCTATTACTTTGTGGAACGTTTTGCCGAATGGTTCACGAAATATCGTTTTTGCGGTGAAATTGGTCCCATAGGAATGAATTAGCGAAATGTTCAATGTCATTTAATTGGTGTATTACCTTGTGGAACTTTGTGAAAAACTGAAAAATATCAGTGTGAATCCGGAATCAATGTCATTTAATTGGTGTGCTATTACTTTGTGGAACGCTTCGCCGAATGGTTCATGAAATATCATTGTTTTGGCGGCGAAATTGGTCCCATAGGAATGAATGGCGAAATGTTCAAAACTAGAGTGGGAGGTGACAAAAGCTGACAACCCCATGATCATACCACCCTAACTCCTCCCACAGCTTTTAAACTACATAGACAGTAATATACCAAAGGTGCGGATTGTTCCCGATTGGTGTGCTATTACTTTGTGGAACGTTTCGCTGAATTTTTCACGAAATATCGTAGTTTTTGCGGAAAATTGGTCCCATAGGAATGAATGGCGAAATGTTCAATGTCATTTAATTGGTGTGCTGTTACCTTGTGCAACTTCTTTGTGAAAAGCTGAAAAATACCAGTGTGAATCCGGCCTCAATGTCATTTAATTGGTGTGCTATTACTTTGTGGAACATTTCGCCGAATGGTTCACGAAATATCGTAGTTTTTGCGGCGAAATTGGTCCCATAGGAATGAATGGTGAAATGTTAAAAACTAGAGTGGGAGGTGACAAAAGCTCACAACCCCATGATCAGCCAAAACATCATGACCACACCATGATCAGCCAAAACATTATGACCGCCCCGTGTAAAAAAAAAAAATATTTTTGAAAAAAAATAATAATTCATTTTTGAAAAAACAAATTCATTTTTGAAAAAAAATCATTTTTGAAAAAAAAAATCATTTTTGAAAAAAAAAAAATATTTTTGAAAAAAAAAATTAATTTTTGAAAAAAAAATTAGTTTTGAAAAAAATAATCATTTTTGAAAAAAAAAATTCTTTTTGAAAAAAAAAAACATTTTTTGAAAAAAAAATTTTATTTTTGAAAAAAAATCATTTTTGAAAAAAAAATCATTTTTGAAAAAAGAATTATTTTTGAAAAAAAAATATTTTTGAAAAAAAAATTCATTTTTGAAAAAAAAAAATAATTAAAAAAAAAAAAATCATAATTTTTCACAAAAAAAAAACTTTTGAAAAAAATGTTCATCTCTTTCAGCTAATGATGGGACTTCAACTTTTTTACTACCATTTATACTTTTTAAAATATTAAGCTTTTTAACACTTTTCACAGTTACTCCAGCCACTCCAACCACACAACAGTTACTCAAGCCACTCCACCCAGTTACTCCGCCCACTCCAGTTGTAGAGGCAAGAACACTTCACACAATTTCCCCAGAAATTGTAGCTTTTCTAGTTCTTCTTATTATTATTATAGCCAAATTTACCACCCTAACTCCTCCCACAGTTTTTACACAACATAGACAGTAATATACCGAAACATGCTTATTGTTCCCGACTGGTGTGCTATTACTTTGTGGAATATTTCATCGAATGGTTCACGAAATATCGTCGTTTTTGCGGCAATATTGGTCCCATAGGAATGAATGACGAAATGTTCAATGTCATTTAATTGGTGTGCTATTACTTTGTGGAACTTTGTGAAAAGCTGAAAAATACCAGTATGAATCCGGAATCAGTCATTTTATTGATGTACTATTACTTTGTGGAACGTTTCACCGAATGGTTAACGAAATATAGTTGTTTTTGCAGTGAAATTGGTCCTATAGGAATGAATGGCAAAATGTTCAAAACTAGAGTGGGAGGTGACAAAAGCTGACAGCCCCATGATCATACCACCCTAACTCCTCCCACAGCTTTTAAACTACATAGACAGTAAATATACCAAAACGTGCGGATTGTTCCCGATTGGTGTGCTATTACTTTGTGGAACGTTTTGCTAAAAGGTTCATGAAAAATCATAGTTTTTGTGGAAAAATGGTCCCATAGGAATGAATGGTGAAATGTTCAATGTCATTTAATTGGTGTGCTATTACCTTGTGGAACTTTGTGAAAACCTGAAATATACCAGTGTGAATCTGGCCTCAATGTCATTTAATTGGTGTGCTATTACTTTGTGGAACGTTTCTCCGAATGGTTCACAAAATATTGTTTTTGCGGCAAAATTGGTCCCAAATGAATGGCGAAATGTTCAAAACTAGAGTGGGAGGTGACAAAAGCTGACATTATGACTCCCCCATGATCAGCCAAAACATTATGACCACCCCATGAAAAAAAATATATATTTAAAAAAATATATATTTTTTGAAAAAAAATCATTTTTGAAAAAGAAATCATTTTTGAAAAAAAAATCTTTTGAAAAAATGTTCAGCTCTTTCAGCTAATGATGGGACTTCAACTGTTTTACTACTTTTTATACTTTTTAAAATATTAAGCTTTTTAACACTTTTCACAGTTACTCAAGCCACTCCACCCAGTTACTCAGCCCACTCCAGTTGTAGAGGCAAGAACACTTTTCACAATTTTCCCAGAAATTGTAGCTTTTCTAGTTAAGTGTTCTTGCATAGCAAGACCACTTACTGTTATCTCACATATATATTCTTCTTCTTCTTCTTATTATTATTATTCATGTTCTGCCAGCTGAGCACTGGCATTATATGACCGGTGGAAATGCACACAGACTTTCCTGGCCTGCCTCAGGACATCCTGTAAGCCCAAGTCCCTGCCCAAGAACCGCTGCACCACCAACTTAAGGACGTGAGCCAAACAGGGCACATGGGTCATTTGTCCCTGTCGGAGGGCAGAGAGGAGGTTGGTGCCATTGTCGCAAACCACCATTCCTGCCTTAAGTTGGTGTGGCATCAACCACCTCTGAACCTGCCCCTGCAGAGCTGACAGAACCTCTGCCCCAGTGTGGCTCCTGTCCCCCAAGCACACCAGCTCAAGCACCGTATGGCATCTTTTGGCCTGCATACTTGCATAGCCCCTTGAACAGCTACGGAGCACCGCTGGTTCTGAGGACAAAGCACAGGAAGAGGCCATGGAGGAAGAAGAGGAGGGGTGGAGGAGAGAGGTGTGTCGCAATCATTAGTAGTGGCATTTTGGATACATGGTGGCAGAACAAACTCCAACACTACTGCACCTTGTCCTGCATCCTTCCCAGCTGCCAGCAGAGTCACCCAATGCCTGGTGAAACTTAGGTAACGTCCCTGTCCATGCCTGCTGGACCATGAGTCAGCGGTAATATGCACCTTACCATTGACCGCCCTGTCCAGCGAGGCCAAGACATTGCCTTCCACATGCCGGTAGAGAGCCAGAATCACCTTCCATGAGAGAAAGTGGCATTTGGGTACCTGCCACTGAGGAACCGCACATTCCACAAACTCACGGAAGGGGACAGAGTCTACCAACTGAAAAGGCAGCAGTTGAAGTGCTAGCAATTTTGCCAAGCTAGCATTCAACCGCTGGGCATGTGGATGGCTGGGAGCAAACTTCTTTTGGCGGTGTAGCAGCTGGGGCAGGGAAATTTGCCTGGTACAATCTGAAGTCGGTGTACCAAAAGCAGATTGCCCACATGTACTTGGCTGTGACACACCTAATTCTACACCTTCATTCCTCTCAGTGCAGGTCTCAGAGAGGACTAAAGGTATAGTGGGGTTGGAGATCTCAGCTGATGAGGAGCAAGGAGAGGTCCTCTTTGTTCTTTGGTGTGGGTCTTTTAAATACGCTTGCCAACGAACTGCATGGCAGGTCAACATATGTCTGGTCAAGCATGTGGTGCCCAAGCGGGAGATGTTTTGGCCATGCGAGATACGCTTGAGACATGTGTTGCAAATAGCAGCGGTGCGATCTGATGCACTCATCTCAAAAAAGGCCCACACCAAAGAACTTTTTGAATAACGCACAGAGACTGCAGCACCCTGCACATGCGGAGCTTTGGGGTGTGATGCAGTCAGTGTGCTGCCCTTAGGTTGGCCCCTGGAGGGCATCCTGCCTCATTGGTGATGTGCCGCCTCCTCCTCCTCCTCTCCCCTATCAGGCACCTACGTTGAGTCAGTGACCTCCCTCCTCATCACTGGAGCAAACCTGGCAGTATGCTGCAGCAGGGGGAGCATGGCTGCCAGATTGCTGTCCTACTTGGGCACCCCCTCTGTCCATGCTCACATTACTGCCTTCATCTAGCTCAGTATCATCATCAGAGCCTTCCAAACGCCGGGCATCCTCCTGGAGCATGTACCCAACACTGTGGTCAAACAGTTCGAGGGACTCCTCAGGAGGACATGGTGGGGCTAGGGAAGGAGTCACTGATGACATTGAGCCGAGGGAAGAGGCCGCTGCTTTGCCAGACAAAGTACCCTAAGCATGGGTGAGAGAGGATGAGGAGGATGAGGACGGCTTGGTCATCCACTCGACCAAGTCTTCCGCATGTTGCGGCTCAACATGGCAAGCTGCCAAAAAAAAGGCCAAGCGTGTCCCACGGCCATGTGTTGATGAGGATGCACCGTCTCCACGACCAGCACTGTTGCCTCTAGACACAGAGCCTGCTTGCCCTCTTTTATTTCCTTGTGACTGTCTGCCTCTCCTTGTTGGCTTTCCAGACATACTAATGGCCTGTAGCTGCACTAAGCTGGGATATATATATATATATATATATATATATACTGATACTGCAGCTAGCAAAATCAACTGCCTGCCTGTAGTATGAGAACACCACCAACCTTCTACAGATAGCTTTATGTGAACACTGTGCAGAGGTTGCACTACACTAACTTGTAGTTTTAGCTGAACACTGTGAGCAGGACGCACTACACTAACTTGTAGCTTTAGCTGAACACTGTGCAGAGGTCTCACTACACTAACTTGTAGTTTTAGCTGAACACTGTGAGCAGGACCCACTACACTAACTTGTAGCTTTAGCTGAACACTGTGAGCAGGACGCACTACACTAACATGTAGCTTTAGCTGAACACTATGAGCAGGACGCACTACACTAACTTGTAGCTTTAGCTGAACACTGTGCAGAGGTCTCACTACACTAACTTGTAGTTTTAGCTGAACACTGTGAGCAGGACGCACTACACTAACTTGTAGCTTTAGCTGAACACTGTGAGTAGGACGCACTACACTAACTTGTAGCTTTAGCTGAACACTGTGAGCAGGACGCACTACACTAACTTGTAGCTTTAGCTGAACACTCTGAGCAGGATGCACTACACTAACTTGTAGCTTTAGCTGAACACTGTGCAGAGGTCTCACTACTAATTACAGCTCTCTCTATCGATGGCGCTGTGATTGGCCAAGCATGCGGGTCATAGTGCATGCTTGGCCAATCATCAGCCAGCAATGCACTGCGATGCCGCAGTGTATTATGGGTTGTGACGTGCCACACGAATTTGGCACGAACGGCCCATCTCGTTCGCAATTCAGTGAATGATCGAACAGCCGAACACGAAGCTCATCCCTAGTTAGGACTCAGGGATTGGAATAGGCACCACCCCAAAGGTCAAAGGTCAGCAGGTGTCCCCCCAGAGGTCAAGAGGTGTGGCTGAACCACCCCCATCAAAGTGTTCCGACTACCCCAACTAAGTCGGGGTATCAGCAAGTTAGGGCATCAGCAAGTCAGGGTAAGCGCTTTGCGCACGCTTCGCTAGGGTTAGGGTGAGGGTTAGGGTTTAGGGTTTAGGGTTAGAGTTAGGGTTAGGGGTTAGGGTTAGGGTTTAGGGTTAGGGTTAGGAGTTAGGGTTAGGGTTAAGGGTTAGGATTAGGCATAGTGATAGGATTATGGTATCCCATGGAAGAACAATGTTAGGACTCAGGGATTGGAATAGGGACCACCCCCAAAGGTCAAAGGTCAGCAGGCGTGTCCCCCAGAGGTCAAAGGTCAAGAGGTGTGGCTGACCCACCCCCACCAAAGTGTTCTGCCTACCCCAACTAAGTCGGGGCATCAGCAAGTCAGGGTAAGTGCTTTGCACGTGCTTCGCTAGGGTTAGGGTTAGAGTTTAGGGTAAGGGTTAGGGGTTGGGTTATGGTTTAGGGTTAGGGTTAGGGTAAGGGTAAGGGTTAGGGTTTAGGGTTAGGGTTAGGGTTAGAGTTTAGGGTTAGGTTTAGGGTTAGGGTTTCCCATGGATGAACAAGGTTAGGACTCAGGTATTTGAATATTGACCATCCCCAAAGGTCAAAGGTCAGCAGGTGTGTCCCCCAGAGGTAAAAGTTTAAGAGGTATGGCTGACCCACCCCATCAAAGTGTTCCACCTACCTCAACTAAGTCAGGGCATCAGCAAGTCGGGGCATCAGCAAGTCGGGGTAAACACTTTGCAAACACTTAGGGTGCACATTTGCGCTTTGCGTAAATGTTTTTTCTAAGGGCTGCCATGCAGGTTAGGGTTTGGGGTTAGGGTTTAGGGTTTAGGGTTAGGGTTAGGGTTTAGGGTTAGGGTTTTAGCGGTAGGGTTAAGCTTAGGGTTAAGAGTAAGGGGTTAGGGTAGGGGTTAGGGTTAGGGTAGGGGTTAGGGTTTCCCCTGGAAGAACAAGGTTAGGACTCAGGGATTGAAATAGGGACCATCCCCAAGGTCAAAGGTCAGCAGGCGTGTTCCCCAGAGGTCAAAGGTCAAGAGGTGTGGCTGTCCCACCCCCACCAAAGTGTTCCACCTACCCCAACTAAGTCGAGGCATCAGCAAGTCGTGGCATCAGCAAGTCAGGGTAAGCGCTTGGCGAACGCTTCGCTAGGGTTAGGGTGAGGGTTAGGGTTTAGGGTTAGGGTTTAGGGTTAGAGTTAGGGTTAGGGGTTAGTGTTAGGGTTTAGGGTTAGGGTTAGGAGTTAGTTTAGGCGTTAGGAGTTTTCAAAAATGATTTTTTTTTCAAAAATGATTTTTTTTTTCAAAAATGAATTTTTTTTTATTTTTCAAAAATGAATTTTTTTTATTTTTCAAAAATGAATTTTTTTTATTTTTCAAAAATGAATTGTTTTTCTTTCGAAAATGAATTTTTTTTTACAAAAATAATTTTTTTTCAAAAATGATTTTTTGTTTTTTTTTTAATTAAGTTTTTTTTTCAAAAATGATTTTTTTTTCAAAAATATATATTTTTTTTCAAAAATGATTTTTTTTTCAAAAATGATTTTTTTTTCAAAAATGATTTCTTTTATTTTTTCAAAAATGATTTTTTTAATAATTTTTTTCAAAAATGATTTTTTTTTTCAAAAATGATTTTTTTTTCAAATTTTTTTTTATTAAATAATTTTTTTTTCAAAAATTATGTTATTTTTTCAAAAATGATTTTTTAATGATTTTTTTTTCAAAGATGATTTTTTTTTCAAAAATGACTATTTTCAAAAATTATTTATTTTTTCAAAAATGATTTTTTTTTCAAAAATGATTTTTTTTTCAAAAATGATTTTTTTTTCAAAAATGATTTTTGAACGGCAGCATTCCCGGGAAACACGTCCCAAAAGATGCCAACGAAGAGCAGGATATCCCCGCAACCTCAGCGGACACCGCGGAACCAGTCCGAATCACTGGATAACTTTTTTGGAGCCCACAGAGATCTGGCATGTACAGCCAAGATGTTGCCCGGCCCCCATGTGGCCAGGGGTGTGTCCCCATCAGCTCTCCTTACATGCCTGTGCTGACCCTGCCTCCCCCCTCCTCTCCCTCAAGCTCAGACAGCGCTGAAAGACCCACAAATGGAGGTGATCCCTGGGAGGATAGGGACATCAGATCCCACATTCTATCTCTCCCCACCAAGGCTGATTTAGAGCACTTTGCCTATAGAGTGGAGAAGGCCCTGAGACAGGACATTGAGGATTTACAGGCAGACACAGCACATTTGGGGGGTAGAGTAGAGGCCTTAGAGACACAATGGGAAGAAACTACCCCCACTCTGCAGGCCCTTACTGAACATTGTAAAATGCAGGATCACAGGCTTGAGGCCCTGTTGGATCAAATGGACGATTTTGAAAACAGGAGCCGCAGGGTTAATATCCGCATTAGAGGCCTCCCTGAAGCAACGGGCCCAAGGGACATTATACCCACCCTGCAAGAGATCTTTAAACAAATACTAGGCCACCAGGCGCCCGAGCACATTGAAATAGACCAGGCTCACAGAGCCCTGCGACCTCCCTCTGAAGACCCAGATAAGCCCAGGGACATTATTTGCAAGTTGCATAAATACTTGCTCAAGGAACACATTATGAATCAAGTTAGAGGAGTCAGACATGTGGACTTTGATGGCGCCCAATTATCCTTCTTCCCAGACCTTTCCAGCTGCACGTTGATGCAGCGCCGCATTCTTAAACCACTATTAAAAATGCAAAGACTAGTGCGCAAAACCACAATCTCAAAG
Organism: Aquarana catesbeiana; assembly: GCF_042186555.1. Classification (NCBI taxonomy): domain Eukaryota; kingdom Metazoa; phylum Chordata; class Amphibia; order Anura; family Ranidae; genus Aquarana; species Aquarana catesbeiana. The sequence goes on along the minus strand of NC_133335.1, from coordinate 171,321,098 downwards.
AACATGGATGATAATACCAGATGAAAAAGCTGCCAACATAAAAAGTTGTCCTCACACACCCTGATGGATACGTAATTAAAGGTAAAAAGAATATGTGGCGCTAATCTACCTTAATGTACCGATCACAATTACGCAAAGGACCTCTCAAAGTTGCATAGATCTATATCCTTCTGATTTTCCAATTCACGGTGCACGTAGTGCCTAGAGTGAGTATAACATCCAATAAGCACCTACAAATAGTTACCATAGAATACAATCTACTATACTTCATCCAAGTGCAAAATGCATGAAAGTTCAAGGTGACTTATATGAACACTGCACTTCAGTACTGACTACTGACTTCTCCTGTTTAAAAATTAAACTGTATTAAAGTGCTTAGTGCTGGTTACCATTCCTGGTGAAAATAATGAAACAAATCATACAGTGTACATAATGATCCTAAAACCACAACGTGTGAAAATATAACCAAGAAGTGAAATATGTACTAAAGAGTGAATAATTAAATACAGTTCCTCATACTATAAGCATATAAAGTGTGATACACTGCTTCTTTGAATACCTATTATAATAAACATAATACAATATAATCCAACCCTGCAAACTAATCATAAATGCATGTATACGATAAAGGTACGATAAAGGATGTGACTCTGAACCCCACATCCATATATAAGTGATCAAGTGCAGAACAAAGTGACAGTTGTGCAATAATCATGCATACATAAATGCGACTCCAATACCGACTCAAAAAAACCCTCCTCCCACATAAAGGCAATGCAATGCAAAAAAATATGACAATAGTGTAATCAAGTCCAATCAAATGCTGTTTCATGCAATGTGACTCATAATATCTGACTGACTTGGCCCATTGGGGGCCGCCATTGGAGGTGAGAGGCTGGGGGAAAAACCTGTTTGCTGCACCAGTTTTTAAGTGGAAGAATTTGTTTGTTTGTTTGCTGTTTGTTTGTTTGCTGTTTGCTTGCTGTTTGCTGTTTGTTTGCTGTTTGTTTGCTGTTTGTTTGCTGTTTGCTTGCTGTTTGTTTGTTGTTGTTTGCTGTTTGTTTGTTTGCTGTTTGTTTGTTTGCTGTTTGCTTGCTGTTTGCTTGCTGTTTGTTTGTTTGCTGTTTGTTTGCTGTTTGTTTGCTGTTTGTTTGCTGGGTTGCATTTTTGGGGCTTTTCCTTTTAGTTTTTAATTTGCCTTTTGCTGTCACTTTTTAAATAGCTTTTTTTTTTCTCTGGTTCCATCAATCTATCAATTAAGGTGGGTGGTTAATTGCTCACAGGTGCCTATTTAACTGGTTGTAGGACTCAGTCTGAGCGTGCTCAGTCTAAGGCTGTGGAACTCGGTGTAAGTGGAGCTGGTATAAGTGGGAGTTAAAAACAGGAGGTTATAACAGGGGTCATAGTACCGGTGTAGTGTGAGTATCTGAGTGTTGTCTGAGTAGTGTGTGTGGATCGTTAGTACTTGTGTATTGTGTCTTGTATACTTGTGTATTGCGAGTGCACATAGGTCTGTGAGTACCTGTGTATTGTCTTGTTGTGTACCTGTGTATTGTCTTGAGTATTAGTGCCAGGAAGCTAGCTGTTAGGTAATTTGGACAGGGTAAAATCCCCAAATCCTCACTAAATTTAATAGGTACGATGCCCGGCGGGTGTGGAGAGGCGACTCTTTGTACATCTTGCCGCATGTATGCGTTCCTTGATCATCCAATCGAGGGCGAATACTGCTGTGCAAAATGTAAGCACATTGTTTCCCTGGAAGCCCAGGTTCTGAATCTGGGGAAGCAACTGTCAGCACTGAGAAGTCCCTCCATACTAGAGCCAGGAACGTACACGGCAGGTGCCGGCAGGGGCCAGCACAGAGGCGGGTGGAGACAAAGAGGTGCAGGCACTAGCAAAGAGTAGATGGGTGACAGTCACGAGGGGTAGAGGGGGAAGTGCCAGGGAGGCTGATCCAGGACTGGAGCATCCCAATAAGTACCATTGAGTGACATTGGTGAAACCAGTCAGGGACCAGCACTGCTGGAGATGAGGGACTCTCCTAGCTGCCAGGGGAAGAACTCCTCCAGTGAGAGTGGGGGGGCAGCAAAGGGAGCGGAGGAGAGCAAAAAAAATCACAAGAAATTCTTTAAGTATGTAAACAGTAAAAAAGGAGGACAGACCATATTGGCCCCATAAAGAATGAGGAAGGACATCTGGTTACAAAGGCTGGGGAGATGGCAAAGGTATTGAATTTATTCTTCTCCTCAGTATTCACGAGTGAATCGGGGGGCTTCAGTAACCAAAACTGCAGTTTTTATCCTCATGACACAACACAGGAAGCACCTACATGGTTAACAGAGGACGGAATTAAAATTAGACTTGAGAAACTTAACATTAATAAATCACCGGGACCAGATGGCTTTGCATCTGAGGGTACTTAGGGAACTCAGTCAGGTGATTGCCAGACCGTTGTTCCTAATTTTTACAGACAGTCTATTGACTGGAATGGTACCAGCTGATTGGAGAAAAGCCAATGTAGCACCAATATTTAAAAAGGGCCCAAAAAACATCCCTGGGAATTACAGACCAGTTAGCCTAACATCAATAGTATGTAAACTCTTGGAGGGGATGATAAGGGACTGTATACAAGATTTTAGTAATAAGAATGATATCATTAGCAGTAATCAGCATGGATTCATGAAGAATCGTTCTTGCCAAACCAATCTATTAACCTTTTATGAGGAGGTGAGTTGCCATCTAGATAAAGGAAGGCCCGTAGACGTGGTGTATCTGGATTTTGCAAAAGCATTTGACACAGTTCCCCATAAACGTTTACTGTACAAAATAAGGTGCGTTGGCATGGACCATAGGGTGAGTACATGGATTGAAAACTGGCTACAAGGGCGTGTTCAGAGGGTGGTGATAAATGGGGAGTACTCAGAATGGTCAGGGGTGGGTAGTTGGGTTCCCCAGGGTTCTGTGCTGGGACCAATCCTATATAATTTGTTCATAAACGATCTGGAGGATGGGATAAACAGTTCAATCTCTGTATTTGCAGACGATACTAAGCTAAGCAGGGCAATAACTTCTCCGCAGGATGTGGAAATCTTGCAAAAAGACCTGAACAAATTAATGGGGTTGGCGACTACATGGCAAATGAGGTTCAATGTAGAAAAATGTAAAATAATGCATTTGGGTGGCAAAAATATGAATGCAATTTATACACTGGGGGGAGAACCTCTGGGGGAATCTAGGATGGAAAAGGACCTGGGGGTCCTAGTAGATGATAGGCTCAGCAATGGCATGCAATGCCAAGCTGCTGCTAATAAAGCAAAGAGAATATTGGCACGCATTAAAAGGGGATCAACTCCAGAGATAAAATGATAATTCTCCCGCTCTACAAGACTCTGGTCCGGCCGCACCTGGAGTATGCTGTCCAGTTCTGGGCACCAGTCCTCAGGAGGGATGTACTGGAAATGGAGCGAGTACAAAGAAGGGCAACAAAGCTAATAAAGGGTCTGGAGGATCTTAGTTATGAGGAAAGGTTGCAAGCTCTGAACTTATTCTCTCTGGAGAAGAGACGCTTGAGAGGGGATATGATTTCAATTTACAAATACTGTACTGGTGACCCCACAATAGGGATAAAACTTTTTTGCAGAAGAGAGTTTAATAAGACTCGTGGCCACTCATTACAATTAGAAGAAAAGAGGTTTAACCTTAAACTACGTAGAGGGTTCTTTACTGTAAGAGTGGCAAGGATGTGGAATTCCCTTCCATAGGCGGTGGTCTCAGCGGGGAGCATTGATAGCTTCAAGAAACTATTACATAATCACCTGAATGAAAGCAACATACAGGGATATGTAATGAAATACTGACACATAATCACACACATAGGTTGGACTTGATGGACTTGTGTCTTTTTTCAACCTCACCTACTATGTAACTATGTAACTATGAATTCAGCACTAAGTCACTTTTATTGGCACGCTACCATTGACTTTTTTGTGTGAAGCAGCATTTGATTGGACCAATTTCACCACAAAAACGATGATATTTCATGAACCATTTGGCGAAACATTCCACAAAGTAATAGCACACCAATTAAATGACGGAATCTGAATTCACACTGATGTTTTTTAGCTTTTCACAAAGTTCTACAAAGTAATAGCACACCAATTAAATGACATTGAACATTTCGCCATTCATTCCTATGGGGCTAATTTTGCCGCAAAAAAACATTTCGTGAACCATTCGGTGAAACGTTCCACAAAGTAATAGCACACCAATTGGGAACAATCTGCATGTTTCTGTATATTACTTGTCTATGTAGTGTAAAAACTGTGGGAGGAGTTAGGGTGGTAAATTTGGCTATAATAATAAGAATAATATATATGTGAGATAACAGTAAGTTGTCTTGCTATGCAAGAACACTTAACTACAAAAGCTACAATTTCTAGGGAAATTGTGAAAAGTGTTCTTGCCTCTACAACTGGAGTGGGCGGAGTAACTGGGTGGAGTGGCTTGAGTAACTGTGAAAAGTGTTAAAAAGCTTAATATTTTAAAAAGTATGAATAGTAGTAAAAAAGTTGAAGTCCCATCATTAGCTGAAAGAGCTGAAAATTTTTTTCAAAAATTTTTTTTTTTTTCAAAAATTATCATTTATTTTTCAAAAAATTATGATTTTTTTTCAAAAAGGAATTTTTTTTCAAAAGATTTTTTTTTCAAAAATTTTTTTTTTTTCAAAAATTTTTTTTTTTTCAAAAATGATTTTTATTTTTCAAAAATATTTATTTTCCTGCAGCGGTCAAATTTTTTTTTTTAAGATGATATTTTTTTTTTAAAAATGATTTTTTTTTGTCAAAAATGATTTTTTTTTTTCAAAAATGAATTTCAAATTTCAAAAATGAATTTTTTTTTTTTTACAAAAATGATTTTTTTTTTTTCAAAAATGATTTTTTTTTTCAAAAATGATTTTTTTTTCAAAAATATATTTTTTTTTTTCAAAAATGATTTTTTTTTTCAAAAATATTTTTTTTCATGGGGCGGTCATAATGTTTTGGCTGATCATGGGGTGGTCATAATGTTTTGGCTGATCATGGGGTTGTCAGCTTTTGTCACCTCCCACTCTAGTTTTGAACATTTCGCCATTCATTCCTATGGGACCAATTTAACCACAGAAACAATGATATTTCATGAAAAATTCGGCAAAACGTTCCACAAATTAATAGCACACCAATCGGGAACAATCCGCACCTTCAGTATATTACTGTCTATGTCATTTAAAAGCTGTGGGAGGAGTTAGGATGGTATGATCATGGGGTTGTCAGCTTTTGTCACCTCCCACTTCGCCATTTATTCCTATGGGACCACAAAAACAACGATATTTCGTGAACCATATGGCGAAACGTTCCACAAATTAATAGCACACCAATCGGGTACAATCCGCACGTTTTGGTATATTACTTGTCTATGTAGTGTAAAAACTTTGGGAGGAGTTAGGGTGGTAAAATATCAGCATTATCAAGCCTAGCAGATGAAGGTATGACCACATGCATTTGGGGGGTCTCAGCATCTTGTGTTTACATTCACTGTTTTGTAGCAATGCTCATGTCCTGTTTATGCTTCACACCCACTGCTCAATACACAATACACAGAATCATAGCTGTAACAACTGTGCAGTAATTCAAACGGTCGTATTTTAAAAACTATAAATCCTACAGCGAAGAGCTTTATATTGTGAGAATCACAAGACCCAGACCTAGATTTTAATACATAGTATGTCTCTGAAATATTAAAATTGAAGGCACGGTCACAGTTTAGAAATTGCCCTTCAAATTTGAAGGGGCTAGAGTGTAGTTTCAATGAATGTCAATGGACGGCATGAGTTGCAAACAAATGGTCATATTATGAAAACTATCAGGACTATGGCTTAGCCGTGGACATGTTTAGTGGCAGCAGGGATACTTGAACGTTTTGATATAAGATTTGTTTAGGTGGGCTTGAAAATGAGGGAGTGGTGGCAGATTAGAAATCATGTTCTGATTTTTCATCTTTTGTCACCTCCCACTCTAGTTTTGAACATTTCCCCATTCATTCCTATGGGACCAATTTCACCACAAAAGTGACGATATTTCGAGAACCATTTGGCAAAACGTTCCACAAAGTAATAGCACACCAATCGGGAACAATCCGCACGTTTTGGTATATTACTTGTTTATGTAGTGTAAAAACTGTGGGAGGAGTTAGGGTGGTAAATTTGGCTATAATAATAAGAAGAACTAAAAAAGCTACAATTTCTGGGGAAATTGTAAAAAGTGTTCTTGCTTCTACAACTGGAGTGGGCAGAGTAACTGGGTGGAGTGGCTTGAGAAATGTGTTAAAAAGCTTAATATTTTAAAAAGTATAAATAGTAGTAAAAAAGTTGAAGTCCCATCATTAGCTGAAAGAGCTGAACATTTTTTTTCAAAAGTTATTTTTTTTTCAAAAAGGAATTTTTATTTTTTTTCAAAAATAATTATAAAAAAAATATTATTTTTTGATGTTTTGGCTGATCATGGGGTGGGTCATAATGTCAGCTTTTAATGTCACCTCCCACTCTAGTTTTGAACATTTCGCCATTTATTCCTATGGGACCAATTTCGCCGCAAAAACAAGGATATTTTGTGAACCATTCAGCGAAACATTCCACAAGGTAATAGCACACCAATTAAATGACATTGATTCTGGATTCACACTGGTATTTTTCAGCTTTTCACAAAGTTCCACAAAGTAATAGCACACCAATTAAATGACATTGAACATTTCGCCATTCATTCCTAAGGGACTAATTTTGCCGCAAAAACAATGATATTTCATGAACCATTTGGCAAAACATTCCACGAAGTAATAGCACACAAATCGGGAACAATCCGCACGTTTCGGTATATTACTTGTCTATGTAGTGTAAAAACTGTGGGAGGAGTTAGGGTGGTAAATTTGGCAATAATAATAAAAAGAACTAGAAAAGCTACAATTTCTGGGGAAATTGTGTGAAGTGTTCTTGCCTCTACAACTGGAGTGGGCGGAGTAAAGGGGTGGAGTGGCTTGAGTAACTGTTGTGTGGTTGGAGTGGCTGGAGTTAACGTAAAAAGTGTTAAAAAGCTTAATATTTAAAAAAGTATAAATAGTAGTAAAAAAGTTGACAAAGTCCTATCATTAGCTGAAAGAGCTGAACATTTTTTTCAATTTTTTTTTAAATTATTTTTATTTTCAACATTTTTTTTTCCTAAAATTAATTTTTTTTTCAAAAATTTTTTTTTCAAAAATGATTTTTTTTTTCAAAAATGATTTTTTTTTCAAAAGTGATTTTTTTTAAATAATTTGTTTTTCAAAAATGATTTTTTTTTACATTTTAAAAAAAAATATTTTTTTTTCAAAAATGTTTTTTTCTTCCAAAAATAATTTTTTTCTTCAAAAATTATTTTTTTTTATTTTTTCAAAAATAATTAAAAAAAATATATTATTTTTTTTTGATGGGGTGGTCGTAATGTTTTGGCTGATCATGGGGGGGTCATAATGTCAGCTTTTGTCACCTCCCACTTTAGTTTTGAACATTTCGCCATTCATTCCTATGGGACCAATTTCGCCGCAAAAACCATGATATTTTGTGAACCATTCAGCGAAACGTTCCACAAGGTAATAGCACACCAATCAGAAACAATCTGCATGTTTCGGTATATTACTGTCTATGTAGTTTAAAAGCTGTGGGTGGAGTTAACGTGGTATTATCATGGGGTTGTCAGCTTTCGTCACCTCCCACTCTAGTTTTGAACATTTCGCCATTCATTTCTATGGGACCAATTTCCCCACAAAAACGATGATATTTCGTGAACCATTCGGTGAAACTTTCCACAAAGTAATAGCACACCAATTAAATGACGGAATCCAGATTCACACTGGCAGTTTTCAGCTTTTCACAAAGTTCTACAAGGTAATAGCACACCAATTAAATGACATTGAACATTTCGCCATTCATTCCTATGGGGCTAATTTTGCCGCAAAAACAATTATATTTCATGAACCATTCGGTGAAACGTTCCACAAAGTAATAGCACACCAATCGGGAACAATCCGCATATTTCTGTATATTACTCAAATTTGAAGGGGCTTCTGTATATTACTCAAATTTGAAGGGGCTAGAGTGTAGTTTCAATGAATGTCAATGGACGGCGTGAGTTGCAAACAAATGGTCATATTATGAAAACTATCAGGACTATGGCTTAGCCGTGGACTTGTTTAGTGGCAGCAGGGATTGCCGAATGTTTTGATATAAGATATGTGTAGGTGGGCTTGAAAATGAGGGAGTGGTGGCAGTTTAGAAATCATGTTCTGATTTTTCAGCTTTTGTCACCTCCCACTCTAGTTTTGAACATTTCCCCATTCATTCCTATGGGACCAATTTCGCCGCAAAAATGACGATATTTCGTGAACCATTTGGCGAAACAATCCGCACGTTTCGGTATATTACTTGTCTATGTAGTGTAAAAACTGTGGGAGGAGTTAGGGTGGTAAATTTGGCTATAATAATAATAATAATAATATATATGTGAGATAACAGTAAGTGGTCTTGCTATGCAAAAACACTTAACTACAAAAGTTACAATTTCTGGGGAAATTGTGAAAAGTGTTCTTGCCTCTACAACTGGAGTGGGCGGAGTAACTGGGTGGAGTGGCTTGAGTAACTGTGAAAAGTGTTAAAAAGCTTAATATTTTAAAAAGTATGAATAGTAGTAAAAAAGTTGAAGTCCCATCATTAGCTGAAAGAGCTGAACATTTTTTTCAAAACTTTTTTTTTTCAAAAATGAATTATTTTTTTCAAAAATGATTTTTTTTTTTAAATGAAATTTTTTTTTCAAAAATAATTTTTTTTTTCAAAAATGAATTTTTTTTTCAAAAATGATTTTTTTTTCAAAAATGATTTTTTTTTCAAAATTTTTTTTTTTTTTTCAAAAATTGTTTTTTTTTTCAAAAATATTTTTTTCTTCATGGGGTGGTCATAATGTTTTGGATAATCATGGGGTTGTCAGCTTTTGTCACCTCCCACTCTAGTTTTTAACATTTCACCCTTCATTCCTATGGGACCAATTTCGCCGCAAAAACGACGATATTTTGTGAACCATTCTGTGAAACGTTCCACAAAATAATTTTTTTTTCATGGGGCGGTCATAATGTTTTGGCTGATCATGGGGTGGTCATAATGTTTTGGATGATCATGGGGTTGTCAGCTTTTGTCACCTCCCACTCTAGTTTTGAACATTTCGCCATTCATTCCTACGGGACCAATTTCACCGCAAAAACGACGATATTTCATGAACCATTCGGCGAAACGTTCAACAACGTAATAGCACACCAATTAAATGACATTGAGGCCAGATTCACACTGGTATATTTCAGCTTTTCACAAAGTTCCACAAGGTAATAGCACACCAATTAAATGACATTGAACATTTCTCCCTTCATTCCTATGGGACCAATTTTGCCACAAAAACGACGATATTTTGTGAACCATTCTGTGAAACGTTCCACAAAATAATTTTTTTTTCATGGGGCGGTCATAATGTTTTGGCTGATCATGGGGTGGTCATAATGTTTTGGCTGATCATGGGGTTGTCAGCTTTTGTCATCTCTCACTCTAGTTTTGAACATTTCGCCATTCATTCCTATGGGACCAATTTCACCGCAAAAAGGACGATATTTTGTGAACCATTCGGTGAAACGTTCAACAAAGTAATAGCATACCAATTAAATAACATTGAGGCCAGATTCACACTGGTATATTTCAGCTTTTCACAAAGTTCCACAAGGTAATAGCATACCAATTAAATGACATTGAACATTTCGCCATTCATTCCTATGGGACCAATTTCGCCACAATAACGATGATATTTCGTGGACCATTCGGCGAAACGTTCCACAAAGTAATAGCACACCAATCGGGAACAATCCGCACGTTTCGGTATATTACTTGTCTCTGTAGTGTAAAAACTGTGGGAGGAGTCTACAAGCATTATCAAGTCTAGCAGATGAAGGTATGACCACATGCATTTGGGGTGTCTCAGCATCTTGTGTTTACAACCACTGTTTCCTAGCAATGCTCATGCCCTGTTTATGCTTCACAAATACTGCTCAATACACAGAACACAGGACCATGATAGATATAGTAACTATGCAGTAATTCAAATGGCCGTATTTTAAAAACTATAAATCCTACAGTGAAGATCTTTATATTGTGAGAATCACAAGACCCAGACCTAGATTTTGATACATAGTATGTCTCTGAAATATTAAAATTGAAGGCACAGTCGCAGTTTAGAAATTGCCCTTCAAATTTGAAGGGGCTAGAGTGTAGTTTCAATGAATGTCAATGGACGGTGTGAGTTGCAAACAAATGGTCATATTGTGAAAACTATCAGGACTATGGCTTAGCCGTGGACATGTTTAGTGGCAGCAGGGATAGCTGAATGTTTTGATATAAGATTTGTGGGCTTGAAAATGAGGGAGTGGTGGTAGTTTAGAAATCATGTTCTGATTTTTCAGCTTTTGTCACCTCCCACTCTAGTTTCCCCATTCATTCCTATGGGACCAATTTCGCCGCAAAAATGACGATATTTTGTGAACCATTAGGCGAAACATTCCACAAAATAATAGCACACCATTCGGGAACAATCCGCACGTTTTGGTATATTACTTGTCTATGTAGTGCAAAAATTGTCGTAGGAGTTAGTGTGGTAAATTTGGCTATAATAATAATAAGAATAACTAGAAAAGCTACAATTTCTGGGGAAATTGTGAAAAGTGTTCTTGCCTCTACAACTGAAGTGGGCGGAGTAACTGGGTGGAGTGTCTTGAGCAACTGTTGTGTGGTTGGAGTGGCTGGAGTAACTGTGAAAAGTGTTAAAAAGCTTAATATTTTAAAAAGTATAAATAGTAGTAAAATAGTTGAAGTCTCATCATTAGCTGAAAGAGCTGAACATTATTTTCAAATTTTTTTTTTTCAAAGGGGAGTGAGAGGTGGCAGTCTAGAAATCATGTTCTGATTTTTCAGCTTTTGTCACCTCCCACTCTAGTTTCCCCATTCATTCCTATGGGACCAATTTTGCTGCAAAAACGACGATATTTCGTGAACCATTTGGCGAAACGTTCCACAAAATGATAGCACACCATTCGGGAACAATCCGCACGTTTCGGTATATTACTTGTCTATGTAGTGTTAAAGCTGTGGGAGGAGTTAGGGTGGTAAATTTGGCTATAATAAGAATAATAATAATACATATGTGAGATCACAGTAAGTGGTCTTGCTATGCAAGAACACTTAATAATAATATATATGTGAGATAACAGTAAGTGGTCTTGCTATGTAAGAACACTTAATAATATATATGTGAGATAACAGTAAGTGGTCTTGCTATGCACGAACACTTAATCACTAGAAAAGCTACAATTTCTGGGAAAATTGTGAAAAGTGTTCTTGCCTCTACAACTGGAGTGGGTGGAAAAAACTGGGTGGAGTGGCTTGAGTAACTGTGAAAAGTGTTAAAAAGCTTAATATTTTAAAAAGTATAAATAGTAGTAAAACAGTTGAAGTCCCATCATTAGCTGAAAGAGCTGAACATTTTTTCAAAAAATTATTTTTTTTTTTTAATTATTTTTTTTTCAACAAATTTTTTTTTTCAAAAATGTTATTTTTTTCAAAAATTTTTTTTTCAAAAATGATTTTGTTTTTGTTTTTTTTTCAAAAATGATTTTTTTTTCAAAAATGATTTTTTTTTTCAAAAAAGATTTTTTTTAAATAATTTTTTTTTCAAAAATGATTTTTTTAAAAAAAATTTCAAAAATGATTTTTTTTTCAAAAATGATTTTTTTTTCAAAAATAATTTTTTTCAAAAATATTTTTTAATTTTTTCAAAAATATTTTTTAATTTTTTCAAAAATGATTTTTTTTTTCAAAAATGATTTTTTTTTCAAAAATAATAAAAAAAAAAATATTATTTTTTTTTTGATGGGGTGGTCATAATGTTTTGGCTGATCATGGGGGGGTCATAATGTCAGCTTTTGTCACCTCCTACTCTAGTTTTGAACATTTCGCCATTCATTCCTATGGGACCAATTTTGCCGCAAAAAAAACAATATTTTGTGAACCATTCGGCGAAACGTTCCAAAGTAATAGCACACCAATTAAATCACATTGAGGCCAGATTCACACTGGTATTTTTCAGCTTTTCACAAAGTTCCACAAGGTAATAGCAAACCAATTAAATGACATTGAACATGTAGCCATTCATTCCTATGGGACCAATTTTCCGCAAAAACTACGATGTTTCGTGAAAAATTAGGCGAAACGTTCCACAAAGTAATAGCACACCAATGGGGAACAATCCGCACGTTTCGGTTTATTACTGTCTATGTAGTGTAAAAACTGTGGGAGGAGTTAGGGTGGTAAATTTGGCTATAATAATAAGAAGAAGAAGAACTAGAAAAGCTACAATTTCTGGGGAAATTGTGTGAAGTGTTCTTGCCTCTACAACTGGAGTAGGCAGAGTAACTGGGTGGAGTGGCTTGAGTAACTGTTGTGTGGTTGGAGTGGCTGGAGAAACTGTGAAAAGTGTTAAAAAGCTTAATATTTTAAAAAGTATAAATAGTAGTAAAAAAGTTGAAGTCCCAGCATGATCAGCTTTTCAATATAAATATAAATATTTTTAATATATGATTTTTTTCAAAATTTTATTTCAAAAATTATTATTTTTTTAAATGTTTTTTCTTTGAAAAATAATTTTTTTTTTCAAAAATGATTTTTTATTTTTTTTTTCATGGGGTGGTCATAATGTTTAGGCTGATCATGGGGTAGTCATAATATTTTGGCTGATCATGTTGTGGTCATAATGTTTTGGCTAATAATGGGGTGGTCATAAATTATTTGGCTGATCATGGGGGGTCATAATGTTTTGGCTGATCATGTTGTGGTCATAATGTTTTGGCTGATCATGGGGTGGACATAATGTTTTAGCTGATCATGGGGTTGTCAGCTTTTGTCACCTCCCACTCTAGTTTTGAACATTTCACCATTCATTCCTATGGGATCAATTTCGCAGCAAAAACAACAATATTTTGTGAACCATTCAGTGAAACGTTCCACAAATTAATAGCACATCAATTAAATGACATTGAGGTCAGATTCACACTGGTAATTTTCAGCTTTTCATAAAGTTCCACAAGGAAATAGCACACCAATTAAATGATATTGAACATTCATTCCTATGGGACCAATTCTAGGTTTAGAGTTAGAGTTAGGGTTATGGTTAGGGTTAGGGTTTAGGGTTAGGGTCAGGGTTTAGGGTTAGGGTTAGGGGTTAGGGGTTAGGGTTTTCCCTGGAAGAACAAGGTTAGGACTCAGGGATTGGAATAGGGACCACCCCCAAAGGTCAAAGGTCAATAGGTGTGGCTGACCCATACCCACAAAAGTGTCCTGCCTACCCCAACTAAGTCAGGGCATCAGCAAGTCAGGGTAAGGGCTTTGCAAGCGCTTTGCTAGGGTTAGTGTTAGGGTTAAGGGTTAGGGTTAAGTTTAGGGTTAAGGTTAGAGTTAGGGTTAGGGTTTAGGGTTAGGAGTTAGCATTTAGGATTTAGGGGTTAGGGTTTCCCCTGGAAGAACAAGGTTAGGACTCAGGGATTGGAAAAGGGACCACCCCCAAAGATCAAAGGTCAGGAGGCGTGTCCCCCAGACATCAAAGGTTAAGAGGTGTGGCTGACCCACCCCCACCAATGTGTTCCGCCTACACCAACTAAGTCAGGGCATCAGCAAGTCAGGGAATCACCAAGTCGGGGTAAGCGCTTTGCGTGCACTTTGCTAGGGTTAGGGTTTAGGGTTAGGGTTAGGGTTTGGGGTTAGGGTTAGGGGCAAGGGTTAGGGTTTAGGGTTAACCCTAACCCACCCCTACCAAAGTGTTCTGCCTACCCCAACTAAGTCAGGGCATCAGCAAGTCGGAGTAAGCACTTTGCGCGCACTTTGCTAGGGTTAGGGTGAGGTTAGGGTTTAGGGTTAGGGGTTAGGGTTTGGTGTTAGGGTTAGGATTAGGGTTAGGGTTATGGTTTCCTCTGGAAGAACAAGGTTAGGATTCAGGGATTGGAATAGGGACCACCCCAAAGGTCAAAGGTCAGCCGGCATGTCCCCCAGATGTCAAAGGTCAAGAGGTGTGGCTGACCCACCCCCACCAAAGTGTTCTGCCTAACCCAACTAAGTCGGTGTATCCGCAAGTCAGGGTAAGCGATTTGCACTTGCTTTGCTAGGGTTAGGGTTTAGGGTTAGGGTTGAGATTTAGGGTTAAGGTTTAGGGTTTAGGGTTAGGGTTAGGGGTTAGGGTTAGGCTTTAGGGTTAGGATTTAGGGTTAGGGTTTGGGGTTAGGGTTAGGATTTAGGGTTAGGGTTTAGGGTTAAGGTTAGGGTTAGGGTTGGGGTTATGGTTAGTGTTTAGGGTTATGGTTAGGGTTTATTGTTAGGGTTAGGGGTTATGGTTAGGTTTCAGCTGAAAGAACTAGGTTAGGACTCAGGGATTGGCAAGTCGGGGCATCAGCAAGTCAGGGTAAGCGCTTTGCGTGCACTTCGCTAGGGTTAGGGTGAGGGTTAGGGTTTAGGGTTAGTGGTTAGGGTTAGGGTTTGGGGTTAGGGTTTAGGGTTAGGATTAAGGTTAGGGTTATGGTTTCCCCTGGAAGAACAAGGTTAGGGTTCAGGGATTGGAATAGGGACCACCCCAAAGGTCAAAGGTCAGCAGGCATGTCCCCAGATGTCAAAGGTCAAGAGGTGTGGCTGACCCACCCCCACCAAAGTGTTTTGCCTACCCCAACTAAGTCGTTTCATTAGCAAGTCAGGGTAAGCGCTTTGCACTTGCTTTGCTAGGGTTAGGGGTTATGGTTAGGGTTAGGGTTGAGGGTTAGGGTTAAGGTTTAGGATTAGGGTTAGGATTTAGGGTTAGGGTTTAGGGTTAAGATTAGGGTTTAGGTTTAGGGGTTATAGTTAGGGTTAGAATTCAGGGATTGGAATGGGGACCACCCCAAAGGTCAAAGGTCAGCCGTTATGTCCCCCAGATGTCAAAGGTCAAGAGGTGTGGCTGATCCACCCCCACCAAAGTACTCTGCCTATCCCAACTAAGTCGGTGTATCAGCAAGTCGGGGTAAGCGCTTTGCGTGTGCTTTGCTAGGGTTAGGGTTTAGGGTTAAGGTTTATTGTTATGGTTAAGGTTTAGAGTTAGGGTTAGGGGTTTGGGTTAGGGTTAAGGGTTAGGGTTAGGGTTTAGGGTTAGGGTTAGGTTTAGGGTTTATTTTTAGGGTTTAGGGTTAGGGTTAGGGGTTATGGTTAGGGGTTAGGGTTAGGGTTTAGGGTTAGGGTTAGGGGTTATGATTAGGGTTTCCCCTGGAAGAACAAAGTTAGGACTCAGGGATTGGCAAGTCGGGGCAGCAGCAAGTCGGGGTAAGCGCTTTGCATGCACTTTGCTAAAGTTAGGGTGAGGGTTAGGGTTTAGGGTTAATGTTAGGGTTTAGGGTTAGGGTTAGGATTTGGGGTTAGGGTTTAGGGTTAGGATTAGGGTTAGGGTTATGGTTTCCCCTGGAAGAACAAGGTAAGGATTCAGGGATTGGAATAGGGACCACCCCAAAGGTCAGAAGGCATGTCCCCAGATGTCAAAGGTCAAGAGGTGTGGCTGACCCACCCCCACTAAAGTGTTCCACCTTCCTCAACTAAGTTGGTTCATCAGCAAGTCGGGGTAGGGTTTAGGGTTACGGTTAGGGTTGAGGGTTAGGGTTAAGGTTTAGGGTTAGGGTTTAGGGTTAGGGGTTAGGGTTAAGGTTAGGGTTAGGTTTTATTGTTAGGGTTTAGGGTTAGTGTTAGGGTTAGAGTTAGGGTTAGGATTTAGGGTTATGGTTAAGGTTAAGGCTAGGGTTAAGGTTTAGGGTTAGGGTTAGGGGTTATGGTTAGGGTTATGGTTAGGGTTTAGGGTTAGGGTTAGGGGTTATGGTTAGGGTTTCCCCTGGAAGAACTAGGTTAGGACTCAGGGATTGGCAAGTCGGGGCATCAGCAAGTCGGAGTAAGCGCATTGCGTGCACTTCGCTAGGGTTAGGGTGAGGGTTAGGGTTTAGGGTTAGGGTTATGGGTTAGGGTTTAGGGTTAGGATTAGGGTTAGGGTTATGGTTTCCCCTGGAAGAAAAATGTTAGGATTCAGGGATTGGAATAGGGATCACCCCAAAGGTCAAAGGTAAGCAGGCATGTCAACAGATGTCAAAGGTCAAGAGGTGTGGCTGACCCACCCCCACCAAAGTGTTCTGCCTACCCCAACTAAGTCGGTTCATTAGCAAGGTGGGGTAAGCGCTTTGCGCTTGCCTTGATAGGGTTAGGGTTTAGGGTTAGGGTTGAGGGTTAGGGTTAAGGTTTAGGGTTAGGGTTTAGGGTTAGGGTTTAGAGTTAGGGTTAGGATTTAGGGTTAGGGTTAAGGTTAGGGTTAGGGTTTAGGGTTAGGGTCAGGGTTTAGGGTTAGGGTTAGGGTTAAGGGTTAGGGGTTAGGGTTAAGGGTTTTCCCTGGAAAAACAAGGTTAGGACTCAGTGATTGGAATAGGGACCACCCCCAAAGGTCAAGAGGTGTGGCTGATCCACCCCCACAAAAGTGTTCTGCCTACCCCAACTAAGTCAGGGCATCAGCAAATCAGGGTAAGCGCTTTGCACACTCTTTGCTAGGGTTAGTGTAAGGGTTTAGGGTTAGGTTTAGGGTTAAGGTTAGAGTTAGGGTTAGAGTTTAGGGTTTAGGGTTAGGGGTTAGGGTTTCCCCTGGAAGAACAATGTTAGGACTCAGGGATTGGAAAAGGGACCACCCCCAAAGATCAAAGGTCAGGAGGCATGTCCCCAAGACATCAAAGGTTAAGAGGTGTGGCTGACCCACCCCCACCAATGTGTTCCGCCTTCCCCAACTAAGTTAGGGCATCAGCAAGTCAGAGTAAGCGCTTTGCGCACACTTTGCTAAGGTTAGGGTAAGAGTTATGGTTTAGGGTTAGGGTTTAGGGTTAGGGTTAGGATTAGGGTTAAGGTTATGGTTTCCCCTGGAAGAAGAAGGTTAGAATTCAGGGATTGGAATAGGGACCACCCCCAAAGGTCCCCCAGATGTCAAAGGTCAAGAGATGTGGCTGACCCACCCCCACCAAAGTGTTCTGCCTTCCCCAACTAAGTCAGTGTATCAGCAAGTTGGGGTAAGCGCTTTACGCATGCTTTGCTAGGGTTAAGGTTTAGGGTTACGGTTAGGGTTTAGGGTTAGGGTTAAGGTTTAGGGTTGGGGTTAGGGTTAGGGTTAGGGGTTAGGGTTAGGGTTTAGTGTTAGAGTTAGGGGTTTGGGGTTAGGGTTTAGGGTTAGGGTTAGGGTTTAGGGTTAGTGTTAGGGTTTAGGGTTAGGGGTTATGGTTAGGGTTTCCCCTGGAAGAAATAGGTTAGGACTCAGGGATTGGCAAGTCGGGGCAGCAGCAAGTAGGGGTAAGTGCTTTGCGTGCACTTCGCTATGGTTAGGGTGAGGGTTAGGGTTTAGGGTTAGGGTAAGGGGTAAGGGTTTGGGGTTAGGGTTTAGGGTTAGGATTAGGGTTGTGGTTTCCCCTGGAAGAACAAGGTAAGGATTCAGGGATTGGAATAGGTACCACCCCAAAGGTCAAAGGGCAGCATGCATGTCCCCAGATGTCAAAGGTCAAGAGATGTGGCTGACCCACCCCCACCAAAGTGTTCTGCCTACCCCAACTAATTTGGTTCATCAACAAGTCGGGGTAAGCGATTTGCGCTTGCTTTGCTAGGGTTAGGGTTTAGGGTTAGGGTTAGGGTTGAGGTTTAGGGTTAGGGTTTAGGGTTAGGGTTAGGGGTTAGGGTTAGGCTTTAGGGTTAGGGTTTAGGGTTAGGGTTTGGGATTAGGATTTAGGGTTAAGGTTTATGGTTAAGGTTAGGGTTAGGGTTTGGGGTTATGGTTAGTGTTTAGGATTATGGTTAGGGTTTATTGTTAGGGTTAGCGGTTATGGTTAGGTTTCCCCTTGAAGAATTAGGTTAGGACTCAGGGATTAGCAAGTCGGGGCATCAGCAAGTCGGGGTAATCGCTTTGCGTGCACTTTGCTAGGGTTAGGGTGAGGGTTAGGGTTTAGGGTTAGGGTTTAGGGTTTGGGTTGGGGTTAGGGTTAGGGTTTGAGGTTAGGGTTAAGGGTTAGGATTAGGGTTAGGATTAAGGTTTCCCCTGGAAGAACAAGGTTAGGATTCAGGGATTGGAATAGGGACCACCCCAAAGGTCAAAGGGCAGCATGCATGTCCCCAGATGTCAAAGGTCAAGAGGTGTGGCTGACCCACCCCCACCAAAGTGTTCTGCCTACCCCAACTAATTTGGTTCATCAGCAAGTCGGGGTAAGCGATTTGCGCTTGCTTTGCTAGGGTTAGGGTTTAGGGTTAGGGTTAGGGTTGAGAGTTAGGGTTGAGGTTTAGGGTTAGGGTTAGGGGTTAGGGTTAGGCTTTAGGGTTAGGTTTTAGGGTTAGGGTTTGGGGTTAGGATTAGGATTTAGGGTTAAGGTTTATGGTTAAGGTTAGGGTTAGGGTTTGGGGTTATGGTTAGTGTTTAGGATTATGGTTAGGGTTTATTGTTAGGGTTAGGGGTTATGGTTAGGTTTCCCCTGGAAGAACTAGGTTAGGACTCAGGGATTGGCAAGTCGGGGCATCAGTAAGTCGGGGTAATCGCTTTGCGTGCACTTTGCTAGGGTTAGGGTGAGGGTTAGGGTTTAGGGTTAGGGTTTAGGGTTTGGGTTGGGGTTAGGATTGGGGTTTGGGGTTAGGGTTTAGGGTTAGGATTAGGGTTAGGATTAAGGTTTCCCCTGGAAGAACAAGGTTAGGATTCAGGGATTGGAATAGGTACCACCCCAAAGGTCAAAGGTCAGCAGGCATGTCCCCAGATGTCAAAGCTCAAGAGGTGTGGCTGACCCACCCCAACCAAAGTGTTCTGCCTACCCCAACTAAGTCGGTTCATTAGCAAGTCAGGGTAAGTGCTTTGCGCTTACTTTGCTAGGGTTCGGGTTTAGGGTTAGGGTTGAGGGTTAGGGTTAAAGTTTAGGGTTAGGGTTTAGGGTTAGGGTTAGGGGTTAGGGTTAGGTTTTAGGGTTAGGGTTTAGGGTTAGGGTTAGGGTTTAGGGTTAGGGTTAGGGTTAGGGTTAGGATTTAGGGTTAGGGTAAAGGTTAGGGGTTAGGGTTAGGGTTGGGCTTTAGGGTTAGGGTTAGGGTTTGGGGTTAGGGGTTAGGGTTAGGGTTAGGGGTTAGGGTTAGGGTTTGGGGTTAGGGTTAGGGGTTAGGGTTAGGGTTTAGGGTTAGGATTTGTGTTAGGGGTTAGGGTTAGGGTTTCCCTTGGAAGAACAAGGTTAAGACTCAGGGATTGGAATATGGACCATTTCCAAAAGTAAAAGGTCAGCTGGCATGTCATCCAGAGGTCAAAGGTCAAGAGGTGTGGCTGACCCACCCCCATCAAAGTGTTCCACCTACTCAAACTAAGTCGGGGCATCAGCAAGTCAGGGTAAGCGCTTTGCACGTGCTTCACTAGGGTTAGGGTTTAGGGTTAGGGTTAGGGTTAGGGGCTAGGGTTTAGGGTTAGGTTTAGGGTTTATGTTAAGGTTTGGGGTTAGGGTTAGTGTTTTATGGGTTAGGGTTAGGGTTTTTGTTAGGTTTAGGGTTTTCCATGGAAGAACAAGGTTAGAACTCAGGGATTGGAATAGGGAAAACCCCCAAAGGTCAAAGGTCAGCAGGTGTGTCCCCCAGAGGTTAAAGGTCAAGAGGTGTGGCTGACCCACCCCCATCAAAGTGTTCCACCTACCCCAACTAAGTCAGGGCATCAGCAAGTTGGGGTAGGCGCTTTGCATGTGCTTAGCTACGGTTAGGGTTAGGGTTAGGGTTTAGGTTTAGGGTTAGGGTTAGGGTTTAGGGTTAGGGTAAAGGTTAGGGGTTATGGTTAGGGTTAGGCTTTAGGGTTAGGATTAGGGGTATGGGTTTAGGATTAGGGTTAGAGTTTAAGTTTAGGGTTAGTGTTTCCCATGGATGAACAAGGTTAGGACTCAGGGATTGGAATAGATACCACCCCAAAGGTCAAAGGTCAGCAGGCATGTCCCCCAGAGGTCAAAGGTTAAGAGGTGTGGCTGACCCACCCTCACTAATGTGTTCTGCCTACCCCAACTAAGTCGGGGCATCAGCAAATCAGGGTAAGCGCTTTGTGCGCACTTCACTAAGGAGAGGGTGATGGTTAGGGTTTAGGGTAAGGGTTAGGGTTAGGGGTTAGGGTATGGGGTTAGGGTTAGAGTTAGGGTTAGGGTTAGGATTTAGGGTTAGGGTTTAAGGTTAGGGTTTAGGGTTAGGCTTTCTGGTTAGGGTTTCCCCTGGAAGAACAAGGTTAGGACTCAGGGATTGGAATGGGGACCACCCCCAAAGGTCAAAGGCCAGCAGGCATGTTCCCCAGAGGTCAAAGGTCAAGATGTGTTGCTGACCCACCCCCACCAATGTGTTCCACCTACCCCAACTAAGTCGGGGCATCAGAAAGTCGGGGTAAGCGCTTTGCATGCACTTTGCTAGGGTTAGGGTTTAGGGTAAGGGTTAGGGTTTAGGGTTAGGGTTAGGGTTAGGGTTAGGGTTTAGGGTTAGGGTTTAGGGTTAGGGTTTAGGGACAGGATTAGGGTTAGGGTTATGGTTTCCCCTGGATGAACTAGGTTAGGACTCAGGGATTGTAATAGGGACCACCACCAAAGGTCAAAGGTCAGCAGGCATGTCCCCCAGAGATCAAAGGCAAGAGGTGTGGCTGACCCACCCCCCACCAAAGTGTTCCGCAAACCCCAACTAAGTTGGGGCATCAGCAAGTCGGGGCATCAGCAAGTCAGGGTAAGCACTTTGCTAGGGTTTAGGGTTAGGGTTTAGGGATATGATTAGAGTTAGGGCTAGGGTTAGGGCTAGGGTTAGGGTTAGGGTTAGGAGTTAGGGTTAGGGTTTCCCCTGGATGAACAAGTATAGGACTCAGGGATTGGAATAGGGACCACCCCCAAAGGTTAATGGTCAGCAGGTGTGTCCCCCAGAGGTCAAAGGTCAAGAGGTGTGGCTGACCGACCCCCACCAAAGTGTTCTGCCTACCCCAACTAAGTCAGTTCATCAGCAAGTCGGGGTAATGCACATGCTTTGCTAGGGTTAGGGTGAGAGTTAGGGTTAGGGTTTTGGTTTAGGAATAGTTTTTAGGGTTAGGGTTTGGGGATAGGGTAAGGGTTTGGATTAGGGATAGGGTTTAGTGTTATGGTTAGGGTTTCCCCTGGAAGAACAAGGTTAGGACTCAGGGATTGGAATAGGGACCACCCCAAAGGTCAAAGGTCAGCAGGCATGTCCCCCAGAGGTCAAAGGTCAAGAGGTGTGGCTGACTCACCCCCATCAAAGTGTTCCACCTACCCCAAATAAGTCAGGGCATCAGCAATTTGGGGTAATCGCTTTGCACGTGTTTCATGCGTGCTTTACTAGGGTTAGGTTTAGAGTTAAGGTTAGTGTTTAGGGTTAGGGTTAGGTTTAGGGTTAGGTTTTAGTGTTAGGGTTAGGGTTAGGGTTAGGATTTAGGGTTAGGGTTTAGGGTTAAGGTTAAGGTTAAGGTTAGGGTTAAAGTTTTAGGGTTTAAGGTTTGGGTTAGGGGTTTGCTTTGCTAAGGTTAGGGTGAGGGTTAGGGGTTAGGGTTAGGTTTTAGGGTTAGGGTTACAGTTTAGGGTTAGGGGTTAGGGTTAGGGTTTGAGGTTAGGTTTAGGGTTAGGGTTTCCCATGGATGAATAAGGGTAGGACTCAGGGATTGGAATATAGACCACCCCCAAAGGTCAAAGGTCAGAAGGTGTGTCCCCCAGATGTCAAAGTTCAAGAGGTGTGGTTGACCCACCCCCATCAAAGTTTTCCACCTACCCCAACTAAGTCAGGGCATCAGCAAGTCAGGACAAGCACTTTGCGTGCGCTTTGCTAGGGTTTAGGGTTACGGTTAAGGTTAGGGTTTAGGGTTAGGATTAGGATTAGCATTTCCCATGGATGAACAAGGTTAGGACTCAGGGATTGGAATAGGGACCACCCCCAAAGGTCAAAGGTCAACAGGTGTGTCCCCCAGAGGTCAAAGGTCAAGAGATTTGGCTGTCCCACCCCCACCAATGTGTTCCGCCTACCCAAACTAAGTCGGCCATCAGCAAATCAGGGCATCAGCAAGTCAGTGTAAGCACTTTGTGCACACTTCGCTAGGTTTAGGGTGAGGGTTAGGGTTAGGGTTTGGGGTTAGGGTTTAGGGTTAGGATTAGGGTTAGGGTTATGGTTTCCCCTGGAAGAACAAGGTTAGGATTGAGGGATTGGGATTGGGACCACCCCCAAAGGTCAAAGGTCAGCAGGCATGTCCCCCAGATGTCAAAGGTCAAGAGGTTTGGCTGACTCACCCCCACCAAAGTGTTCCGACTACCCCAACTAAGTCGGTTCATCAGCAAGTCAGGGTAACCGCTTTGTGCATGCTTTGCTAAGGTTTAGGGTTAGGGTTAAGGTAAGGTTAGGGTTTAGGGTTGTGGGTTAGAGTTAGCGTTAGGGTTTAGGGTTAGGGATAGGGTTAGGGTTTAGGTTAGGGTTAGCGTTTAGGGTTAGGGTTAGGGTTTAGGGTTAGGGTTTCCCCTGGATGAACAAGGTTAGGACTCAGGGATTGGAATAGGGACCACCCCCAAATTTCAAAGGTCAGCAGGCGTGATTCACAGAGATCAAAGGCAAGAGGTGTGGCTAACCCAACCCCATCAAAATGTTCCGCCTACCCCAACTAAGTCGGGGCATCAGCAAGTCAGGACATCAGCAAGTCGGGGTAAGCACTTTGCTAGGGTTAGGGTTTAGGGTTAGGGTTTGGGGAAAGGATTAGAATTAGGGCTAGGGTTAAGGTTAGGGTTTAGGATTAGGGTTAGGGTTTAGGGTTAGGGTTAGGGTTAGGGTTAGGGATTAGAGTTAGGGTTAGGGATTAGGGGTTAGGGTTTTCCATGGATGAACAAGGTTAGGCCTCATGGATTGGAATAGGCACCACCCCCAAAGTTCAAAGGTAAGCAGGTGTGTCCCCAGAGGTCAAAGTTCAAAAGGTGTGGCTGAACCACCCCCATCAAAGTGTTCCACCTAGCAAGTCGGGGGATCAGCAAGTCGGAGTAAGCACTTTACGCACGCTTCGCTGGTGTTAGGGTGAGGGTTAGGGTTTAGGGTTAGAGTTAGGGTTAGGGGTTAGGGTTTAGGGTTAGGGGTTAGGGTTAGGGTTTAGGGTTAGGGTTAGGGTATCCCCTGGAAGAACAAGGTTAGGACTCAGGGATTGGAATAGGGACCACCACCAAAGGACAAAGGTCAGCAGGTGTCCCCCCCAGAGGTCAAAGGTCAAGAGGTGTGGCTGACCCACCCCCACCAAAGTGTTCCGCCTACCACCACTAAGTCGGGGCATCAGCAAGTCGGGGCATAAAGCAAGTTGGGGTAAGCGATTTGTGCTCCCTTTGGGTCAAAGGTCAAGAGGTGTGGCTGGCCCACCCCCACCAAAGTGTTCCACCTACCCCAACTAAGTCAGGGCATCAGCAAGTCAGGGCATCAGCAAGTCGGGGTAAGCGCATTGCACATGCTTTGCTAGGGTTAGGGTGAGAGTTTAGGGTTTAGGGTTAGGGTTAGGGTTAGGGTTAGGTTTAGGGTTAGGGTTAGGGTTAGTGGTTAGGGGTTAGGGTTAGGATTTGGGTTAGGGGTTATGGTTCCCCTGGAAGAACAAGGTTAGGACTCAGGGATTGAAATAGGGACCACCCCAAAGGTCACAGGTCAGCAGGTGTGTCCCCCAGAGGTCAAAATTCAAGAGGTGTGGCTGAACCACCACCATCAAATTGTTCCACCTACCCCAACTAAGTCGGGGCATCAGCAAGTTAGGGTAAGTGCTTTATGTGTTTAGGGTTAGGGTTAGGGTTTAGGGTTAGGGTTAGGGTTTTGGGTTAGGGTTAGGGGTTAGGGTTAGGGTTAGGGTTAGGGTAAGGGTTAGGGTTTAGGGTTATGGTTAGGGTTTAGGGTTAGGGTTAGGGGTTAGGGTTAGAGTTTAGGGTTAGGGTTAGTGTTTCCCATTGATGAACAAGGTTAGGACTCAGGGATTGAAATAGGGACCACCCCCAAAGGTCAAAGGTCAGCAGGTGTGTCACCCAGAGGTCAAAGGTCAAGAAGTGTGGCTGACCCACCCCCACCAAAGTGTTCCACCTATCCCCAACTAAGTTGGGACATCAGCAAGTCGGGGCATCAGTAAGTCGGGGTAAGCGCTTTGCGAATGCTTAGGGTGCACATTTGCGCTTTGCATAAATGTTTTTTCTGAAGTCCTGCCATGCAGGTTAGGGTTTAGGGTTAGGGTTTAGGGTTAGGGTTAGGGTTTAGGGTTAGGGTTAAGCTTAGGGTTAGGGGATTAGGGGTAAGGGGTTAGGGGTTAGGGGTTAGGGTTACGGGTTAGGGTAGGGGCTAGGGTTTAGGGTTAGGGTTAGGGGTTAGGGTTAGGGTAAGGGTTAGGGTTTAGGGTTATGGTTAGGGTTAGGGGTTAGGGTTTAGGGCAAGGGTTAGGGTTAGGATTAGCGTTTCCCATGGATGAACAAGGTAAGGACTCAGGGATTGAAATAGGGACCACCCCCAAAGGTCAAAGGTCAGAAGGTGTGTCCCCAGAGGTCAAAGGTCAAGAGATGTAGCTGACCCACCCCCACTAAAGTGTTCTGCCTACCCCAACTAAGTCGGGGCATCAGCAAGTTGGGGCATAATCAAGTCGGCGTAAGCGCTATGCGCACGCTTAAGACGTGCATTTGCGCTTCGCGTAAATGTTTTTTCTAAGGGCTGCCACACAGGTTAGGGTTTATGTTTAGGGTTGGGTTTAGGGTTAGGGTCTAGCTTAGAGTTAGGGTTAGGTGTAAGGGGTTAGGTTTAGGGGTTAGGGTAGGGGTTAGGTTTTCCCCTGGAAGAAAAAGGTTAGGACTCAGGGATTGGGATAGGGACCACCCCAAAGGTCAAAGGTCAGCAGGCATGTCCCCCAGAGGTCAAAGGTCAAGAGGTGGGGCTGACCCACCCCCACCAAAGAGTTCTGCCTACCCCAACTAAGTCAGTTCATCAGCAAGTCGGGGTAATGCGCATGCTTTGCTAGGGTTAGGGTGAGGGTTAGGGTTAGGGTTTAGGTTTGGGAATAAGGTTTAGGGTTAGGGGTTAGGGATAGGGTTAGGGTTTGGGGTTAGGATTAGGGTTAGGGTTTAGTGTTATGGTTAGGGTTTCCCCTGGAAGAACAAGGTTAGGACTCAGGGATTGGAATAGGGACCACCCCCAAAGGTCAAAGGTCAGCAAGCGTGTCCCCCAGAGGTCAAAGGTCAGGAGGTGTGGCTGACACACCCCCATCAAAGTGTTCCACCTACCCCAAAAAAGTCAGGGCATTAGCAAGTCAGGGTAAGCGCATAGGGTTATGGTTAGGGTTGAGGGTTAGGGTTAGGGTTAGGGTTTAGGGTTAGGGTAAAGTTTAGGGGTTAGGGTTAGGCTTTAGGGTTAGGGTTTAGGGTTAGAATTTAGGGTTAGGGGTTAGGGGTTAGGGTTTCCCCTGGAAGAACAAGGTTAGGACTCAGGGATTGGAATATGGACCACCACCAAAGGTCAAAGGTCAGCAGGCATGTCCCCCAGAGATCAAAGGCAAGAGGTGTGGCTGACCCACCTGCACCAAAGTGTTCCCATCTACCTCAACTAAGTCGGGGCATCAGCAATTACGGGCATCAGCAAGTCGGGTAAGCACTTTGCTAGGGTTAGGGTTTAGGGTTAGGGTTTAGGGATAGGATTAGAGTTAGAGCTAGAGTTAGGGCTAGGGTTAGGGTTTGGGGTTAGGGGTTGGGTTAGGGTTTAGGGTTAGGATTAGGGGTTAGGGTTATGGTTTCCCCTGAAAGAACAAGGTTAGGATTCAGGGATTGGAATAGGGACCACATCCAAAGGTCAAAGGACAGCAGGCATGTCCCCCAGATATCAAAGGTCAAGAGGTGTGGCTGACCCACTCTCACCAAAGTGTTCCGCCTACCCCAAACTAAGTCAGTTCATTAGCAAGTTGGGGTAAGCGCTTTGCGCATGCTTTGCTAGAGTTAGGGGTTAGGGTTTAGGTTTAGGGGTTGGGGTTAGGTTTTAGGGTTTGGAGTTAGGGTTGGGGGTTAAGGTTTCCCCTGGCTGAACAAGGTTAGGACTCAGGGATTTGAATAGGGACCACCCCCAAAGGTTAAAGGTCAGTAGGTGTGTCCACCAGAGGTCAAAGGTCAAGAGGCGTGGCTGACCCACCCCCACCAAAGTGTTCTGCCTACCCCAACTAAGTCAGTTCATGAGCAAGTCAGGGTAACGCGCCTGCTTTGCTAGGGTTAGGGTGAGGGTTAGGGTTTATGGTTAAGGTTAGGGTTAGGGTTTAGGGTTATGGTGAGGGGTTAGGGTTTATGGTTAGGTTTAGGGTTTAGGGTTAGGATTAGGGTTATGGTTTAGGGTTTAGGGTTAGGGTTTCCCCTGGAAGAACAAGGATAAGACTCAGGGATTGGAATAGGGACCACCCCAAAGGTCAAAGGTCAGCAGGTGTGTCCCCAATGGTCAAAGGTTAAGAAGTGTGGCTGACCCACCCCCATTAAAGTAATCCACTTACCCCAAATATGTCAGGGCATCTGCAAGTCGGGGTAAGCGCTTTGCATGCGCTTCGTGCGTGCTTTGCTAGGGTTAGGGTTAGGGTTTAGGGTTTAGAGTTAGGGTAAAGGTTAGGGGTTATTGTTAGGGTTAGGCTTTAGGGTTAGGGGTTAGGGTTAGAGTTTCAGGTTAGGGTTAAGGTTTCCCATGGATGAACAAGGTTAAGACTCAGGGATGCGAATAGGGACCATCCCCAAAAGTCAAATGTCAGCAGGTGTGTCCCCAGAGGTCAAAGATCAAGCGGTGTGGCTGACCCACCCCCACCAAAGTGTTCCGCCTACCCCATCTAAGTCAGGGCTTTAGCAAGTCGGGTGAAGCGCTTCGCGCACGCTTTGCTAGGTTTAGGTTTAGGGTTTAGGGTTAGGGTTTAGGGTTAGGATTTGGGTTAGTGGTTAGGGTTTCCCTTGGAAGAACAAGGTTAGGACTCAGAGATTGGAATGGGGACCATTTCCGAAGGTCAAAGGTCAGCTGTCATGTCTCCCAGAAGTCAAAGGTCAAGAGGTGTGGCTGACCCACCCCCGATCAAAGTGTTCCACCTACCCCAACTAAGTTGGGGCATCAGCAAGTCGGGGTAAGCGCTTTGCATGTGCTTAGCTAGGGTTAGGGTTTAGGGTTAGGGTTTAGGGTTAGGGTTAGGTTTAGGGTTTGGGGTTAGTGTTTAGGGTTAGGGTTAGGGGTTAGGGATAGGGTTAGGGTTTGGGGTTAGGGTTTCCCATGGATGAACAAGGGTAGGACTCAGGGATTGGAATAGGGACCACCCCCAAAGGTCAAAGGTCAGCAGGCATGTCCCGCAGAGGTCAAAGTTCAAGAGGTGTGGCTGACCCACCCTCCATCAAAGTGTTCCACCTACCCCAACTAAGTTGAGGCATCAGCAAGTCGGGGTATGCGCTTTGCATGTGCTTCGCTAGGGTTATGGTTTGGGTTAGGGTTAGGGTTAGGGTTAGGGTAAAGGTTAGGGGTTAGGGTTAGGCTTTAGGGTTAGGGTTAGGCTTTAGGGTTAGGGTTAGAGTTTAGGGTTAGGGTTTCCCATAGGTGAACAAGGTTAGGACTCAGGGATTGGAATAGGGACCACCCCTAAAGGTCAAAGGTCAGCAGGCATGTCCCCCAGAGGTCAAAGGTTAACACCAATGTGTTCCGCCTACCCCAACTAAGTCAGGGCATCAGCAAGTCAGTGTAAGCGCTTTGTGCGCACTTCGCTAAGGTTAGGGTGAGGGTTAGGGTTTAGGGTAAGGGTTAGGGTAAGGGTTAGGGTTAGTTTTTGTGGTTAGGGTTAACATTTAGGTTTAGGGTTAGGGTTTACTGTTAGGGTTAGATTTAGGGGTTCTGGTTAGGGTTTCCCCTGGAAGAACAAGGTTAGGACTCAGGGATTGGAATGGAATGGCCTTCCCCAACTAAGTTAGGGCATCAGCAAGTCAGAGTAAGCGCTTTGCGCGCACTTTGCTAAGGTTAGGTTGAGAGTTATGGTTTAGGGTTAGGGTTTAGGGTTAGGGTTAGAAATAGGGTTACGGTTATGGTTTCCCCTGGAAGAGGAAGGTTAGAATTCATAGATTTTTATAGGGACCACCCCCAAAGGTCAAAGGTCAGCCGGCATGTCCCCCAGATGTCAAAGGTCAAGAGGTGTGGCTGACCCACCCCACCAAAGTGTTCTGCCTTCCCCAACTAAGTCGGTGTATCAGCAAGTCGGGGTAAGCGCTTTACGCATGCTTTGATAGGGTTAGGGTTTAGGGTTATGGTTAGGGTTTAGGGTTAGGGTTAAGGTTTAGGGTTGGGGTTAGGGGTTAGGGTTAGGGGTTAGGGTTAGGGTTTAGTGTTAGAGTTAGAGGTTGGGGGTTAGGGTTTAGGGTTAGGGTTAAGGTTTAGGGTTAGGGTTTAAGGTTAGGGGTTATGGTTAGGGTTTCCCCTGGAAGAACAAGGTTAGGACTCAGGGATTGGCAAGTCAGGGCAGCAGCAAGTTGGGGTAAGTGCTTTGCGTGCACTTCGCTAGGGTTAGGGTGAGGGTTAGGGTTTATGGTTAGGGTAAGGGTTTGGGGTTAGGGTTTAGGGTTAGGATTAGGGTTATGGTTTCCCCTGGAAGAACAAGGTAAGGATTCAGGGATTGGAATAGGTACCACCCCAAAGGTCAAAGGGCAGCATGCATGTCCCCAGATGTCAAAGGTCAAGAGGTGTGGCTGACCCACCCCCACCAAAGTGTTCTGCCTACCCCAACTAATTCGGTTCATCAGCAAGTTGGGGTAAGCGATTTGCGCTTGCTTTGCTAGGGTTAGGGTTTAGGGTTAGGGTTAGGGTTGAGGGTTAGGGTTGAGGTTTAGGGTTAGGGTTTAGGGTTAGGGTTAGGGGTTAGGGTTAGGCTTTAGGGTTAGGGTTTAGGGTTAGGGTTAGGGTTTGAGGTTAGGATTAGGATTTAGAGTTAAGGTTTATGGTTAAGGTTAGGGTTAGGGTTTGGGGTTATGTTTAGTGTTTAGGATTATGGTTAGGGTTTATTGTTAGGGTTAGGGTTTATGGTTAGGTTTCCCCTGGAGAAACTAGGTTAGGACTCAGGGATTGGCAAGTTGGGGCATCAGCAAGTCGGGGTAATCGCTTTGCGTGCACTTTGCTAGGGTTAGGGTGAGGGTTAGGGTTTAGGGTTAGGGTTTAGGGTTTGGGTTGGGGTTAGGGTTAGGGTTTGGGGTTAGGGTTTAGGGTTAGGATTAGGGTTAGGATTAAGGTTTCCCCTGGAAGAACAAGGTTAGGATTCAGGGATTAGAATAGGGACCTCCCCAAAGGTCAAAGGTCAGCAGGCATGTCCCCAGATGTCAAAGCTCAAGAGGTGTGGCTGACCCACCCCAACCAAAGTGTTCTGCCTACCCCAACTAAGTCAGTTCATTAGCAAGTCAGGGTAAACGCTTTGCTAGGGTTTGGGTTTAGGGTTAGGGTTGAGGGTTAGGGTTAAGGTTTAGGATTAGGGTTTAGGGTTAGGGTTAGGGGTTAGGGTTAGGTTTTAGGGTTAGGGTTAGGGTTTAGGGTTAGGGTTTAGGGTTAGGGTTAGGATTTAGGGTTAGGGTAAAGGTTAGGGGTTAGGGTTAGGGTTGGGCTTTAGGGTTAGGGTTTGGGGGTTAGGGGTTAGGGTTAGGGTTTGGGGTTAGGGTTTGGGGTTAGGGTTAGTGGTTAGAGGTTAGGGTTAGGGTTTAGGATTAGGATTTGTGTTAGGGGTTAGGGTTTCCCTTGGAAAAACAAGGTTAAGACTCAGGGATTGGAATATGGACCATTTCCAAAGGTAAAAGGTCAGCTGGCATGTCCCCCAGAGGTCAAAGGTCAAGAGGTGTGGCTGACCCACCCCCATCAAAGTGTTCCACCTACTCAAACTAAGTCGGGGCATCAGCAAGTCAGGGTAAGCGCTTTGCACGTGCTTCACTAGGGTTAGGGTTTAGGGTTAGGGGCTAGGGTTTAGGGTTAGGGTTAGGTTTAGGGTTTAGGTTAAGGTTTGGGGTTAGGGTTAGTGTTTTTTGGGCTAGGGTTAGGGTTAGGGTTTTTGTTAGGTTTAGAGTTTCCCATGGAAGAACAAGGTTAGGACTCAGGGATTGAAATAGGGAAAACCCCCAAAGGTCAAAGGTCAGCAGGTGTGTCCCCCAGAGGTTAAAGGTCAAGAGGTGTGGCTGACCCACCCCCATCAAAGTGTTCCACCTACCCCAACTAAGTCAGGGCATCAGCAAGTCGGGGTAGGCGTTTTGCATGTGCTTCGCTAGGGTTAGGGTTTAGGTTTAGGGTTAGGGTTAGGGTTTAGGGTTAGGGTAAAGGTTAGGGGTTATGGTTAGGGTTAGGCTTTAGGGTTAGGATTAGGGTTAGAGTTTAAGTTTAGGGTCAGTGTTTGCCATGGATGAACAAGGTTAGGACTCAGGGATTGGAATAGATACCACCCCCAAAGGTCAAAGGTCAGCAGGCATGTCCCCCAGAGGTCAAAGGTTAAGAGGTGTGGCTGACCCACCCTCACCAATGTGTTCTGCCTACCTTAACTAAGTCGGGGCATCAGCAAGTCAGGGTAAGCGCTTTGTGTGCACTTCACTAAGGAGAGGGTGATGGTTAGGGTTTAGGGTAAGGGTTAGGGTTAGGGGTTAGGGTATGGGGTTAGGGTTAGAGTTAGGGTTAGGGTTAGGATTTAGGGTTAGGGTTTAGGGTTAGGCTTTCTGGTTAGGGTTTCCCCTGGAAGAACAAGGTTAGGACTCAGGGATTGGAATGGGGACCACCCCCAAAGGTCAAAGGTCAGCAGGCATGTTCCCCAGAGGTCAAAGGTCAAGAGGTGTTGCTGACCCACCCCCACCAATGTGTTCCACCTACCCCAACTAAATCGGGGCATCAGAAAGTCAGGGTAAGCGCTTTGCATGCACTTTGCTAGGGTTAGAGTTTAGGGTAAGGGTTAGGATTTAGGTTAGGGTTAGGGTTTGGGTTTAGGATTAGGGTTTAGGGTTAGGGTTTAGGGAAAGCATTAGGGTTAGGGTTATGGTTTCCCCTGGATGAACTAGGTTAGGACTCAGGGATTGTAATAGGGACCACCACCAAAGGTCAAATGTCAGCAGGCATGTCCCCCAGAGATCAAAGGCATGAGGTGTGGCTGACCCACCCCCCACCAAAGTGTTCCGCAAACCCCAACTAAGTTGGGGCATCAGCAAGTCGGGGCATCAGCAAGTCGGGGTAAGCACTTTGCTAGGGTTTAGGGTTAGGGTTTAGGGATATGATTAGAGTTAGGGCTAGGGTTAGGGCTAGGGTTAGGGTTAGGGTTAGGAGTTAGGGTTAGGGTTTCCCCTGGATGAACAAGTATAGGACTCAGGGATTTGAATAGAGACCACCCCCCAAGGTTAAAGGTCAGTAGGTGTGTCCCCCAGAGGTCAAAGGTCAAGAGGTGTGGCTGACTGACCCCCACCAAAGTGTTCTGCCTACCCCAACTAAGTCAGTTCATCAGCAAGTCGGGGTAATGCACGTGCTTTGCTAGGGTTAGGGTGAGAGTTAGGGTTAGGGTTTTGGTTTAGGAATAGTTTTTAGGGTTAGGGTTTGGGGATAGGGTTTAGGGTTTGGATTAGGGTTAGGGTTTAGTGTTATGGTTAGGGTTTCCCCTGGAAGAACAAGCTTAGGACTCAGGGATTGGAATAGGGACCACCCCCAAAGGTCAAAGGTCAGCAGGCATGTCCCCCAGAGGTCAAAGGTCAAGAGGTGTGGCTGACTCACCCCCATCAAAGTGTTCCACCTACCCCAAATAAGTCAGGGCATCAGCAATTTGGGGTAAGCGCTTTGCACGTGCTTCATGCGTGTTTTACTAGGGTTAGGGTTTAGGGTTAGGTTTAGGGTTAAGGTTAGTGTTTAGAGTTAGGGTTAGGGTTAGGTTTTAGTGTTAGGGTTTAGGGTTAGTGTTAGGGTTAGGGTTAGGATTTAAGGTTAGGGTTTAGGGTTAAGGTTAAGGTTAAGGTTAGGGTTAAAGTTTTAGGGTTTAGGGTTTGGGTTAGGGGTTTGCTTTGCTAAGGTTAGGGTGAGGGTTAGGGGTTAGGGTTAGGTTTTAGGGTTAGGGTTACAGTTTAGGGTTAGGGGTTAGGGTTAGGGTTTGAGGTTAGGTTTAGGGTTAGGGTTAGGGTTTCCCATGGATGAAAAAGGGTAGGACTCAGGGATTGGAATATAGACCACCCCCAAAGGTCAAAGGTTAGAAGGTGTGTCCCCCAGATGTCAAAGTTCAAGAGGTGTGGTTGACCCATCCCCATCAAAGTGTTCCACCTACCCCAACTAAGTCAGGGCATCAGCAAGTCAGGGCAAGCGCTTTGCGTGCGCTTTGCTAGGGTTTAGGGTTAGGGTTAAGGTTAGGGTTTAGGGTTAGGATTAGGATTAGCATTTCCCATGGATGAACAAGGTTAGGACTCAGGGATTGGAATAGGGACCACCCCCAAAGGTCAAAGGTCAGCAGGTGTGTCCCCCAGAGGTCAAAGGTCAAGAGGTTTGGCTGACCCACCCCCATCAATGTGTTCCGCCTACCCAAACTAAGTCAGCCATCAGCAAGTCAAGGCATCAGCAAGTCAGTGTAACCACTTTGCGCACACTTCGCTAGGTTTAGGATGAGGGTTAGGGTTAGGGTTTGGGGTTAGGGTTTAGGGTTAGGATTAGGGTTAGGGTTATGGTTTCCCCTGGAAGAACAAGGTTAGGATTGAGGGATTGGAATTGGGACCACCCCCAAAGGTCAAAGGTCAGCAGGCATGTCCCCCAGATGTCAAAGGTCAAGAGGTTTGGCTGACTCACCCCCACCAAAGTGTTCCGACTACCCCAACTAAGTCGGTTCATCAGCAAGTCAGGGTAACTGCTTTGCGCATGCTTTGCTAAGGTTTAGGGTTAGGGTTAAGGTAAGGTTAGGGTTTAGGGTTGTGGGTTAGAGCTAGCGTTAGGGTTTAGGGTTAGGGATAGGGTTAGGGTTTAGGTTAGGGTTAGCGTTTAGGGTTAGGGTTAGGGTTTAGGGTTAGGGTTTCCCCTGGATGAACAAGGTTAGGACTCAGGGATTGGAATAGGGACCACCCCCAAATTTCAAAGGTCAGCAGGCGTGATTCACAGAGATCAAAGGCAAGAGGTGTGGCTAACCCAACCCCATCAAAATGTTCTGCCTACCCCAACTAAGTCGGGGCATCAGCAAGTCAGGGCATCAGCAAGTCGGGGTAAGCACTTTGCTAGGGTTAGGGTTTAGGGTTAGGGTTTAGGGATAGGATTAGAATTAGGGCTAGGGTTAAGGTTAGGGTTTAGGGTTAGGGTTAGGGTTTCGGGTTAGGGTTAGGGTTAAGGTTAGGGATTAGAGTTAGGGTTAGGGATTAGGGGTTAGGGTTTTTCATGGATGAACAAGGTTAGGCCTCATGGATTGGAATAGGCACCACCCCCAAAGTTCAAAGGTAAGCAGGTGTGTCCCCAGAGGTCAAAGTTCAAGAGGTGTTGCTGAACCACCCCCATCAAAGTGTTCCACCTAGCAAGTCGGGGGATCAGCAAGTCGGGGTAAGCACTTTGCGCACGCTTCGCTGGTGTTAGGGTGAGGGTTAGGGTTAGGGTTTAGGGTTAGAGTTAGGGTTAGGGGTTAGGGTTAGGGTTAGGGTTTAGGGTTAGGGTTAGGGGTTAGGGTTAGGGTTTAGGGTTAGGGTTAGGGTATCCCCTGGAAGAACAAGGTTAGGACTCAGGGATTGGAATAGGGACCACCCCCAAAGGACAAAGGTCAGCAGGTGTCCCACCCAGAGGTCAAAGGTCAAGAGGTGTGGCTGACCCACCCCCACCAAAGTGTTCCGCCTACCACCACTAAGTCGGGGCATCAGCAAGTCGGGGCATAAAGCAAGTTGGGGTAAGCGATTTGTGCTCCCTTTGGGTTAAAGGTCAAGAGCTGTGGCTGGCCCACCCCCACCAAAGTGTTCCACCTACCCCAACTAAGTCAGGGCATCAGCAAGTCAGGGCATCAGCAAGTCGGAGTAAGCGCTTTGCACATGCTTCGCTAGGGTTAGGGTGAGGGTTTAGGGTTTAGGGTTAGGTTTAGGGTTAGGGTTAGGGGTTAGGGGTTAGGGTTTAGGGTTAGGATTTGGGTTAGGGGTTATGGTTCCCCTGGAAGAACAAGGTTAGGACTCAGGGATTGGAATAGGGACCACCCCAAAGGTCACAGGTCAGCAGGTGTGTCCCCCAGAGGTCAAAGTTCAAGAGGTGTGGCTGAACCACCACCATCAAATTGTTCCACCTACCCCAACTAAGTCGGGGCATCAGCAAGTTAGGGTAAGTGCTTTACATGTTTAGGGTTAGGGTTAGGGTTAGGGTTAGGGTTAGGGGTTAGGGTTAGGGTAAGGGTTTAGGGTTATGGTTAGGGGTTAGGGTTAGAGTTTAGGGTTAGGGTTAGAGTTTCCCATTGATGAACAAGGTTAGGACTCAGGGATTGAAATAGGGACCACCCCCAAAGGTCAAAGGTCAGCAGGTGTGTCACCCAGAGGTCAAAGGTCAAGAAGTGTGGCTGACCCCCCCACCAAAGTGTTCCACCTATCCCCAACTAAGTTGGGACATCAGCAAGTCGGGGCATCAGCAAGTCAGGGTAAGCGCTTTGCGAATGCTTAGGGTGCGCATTTGCGCTTTGCATAAATGTTTTTTCTGAAGTCCTGCCGTGCAGGTTAGGGTTTAGGGTTAGGGTTTAGGTTTAGGGTTAGGGTTTAGTGTTAGGGTTAAGCTTAGGGTTAGGGGATTAGGGGTAAGGGGTTAGGGGTTAGGGGTTAGGGTTACGGGTTAGGGTAGGGGCTAGGGTTTCCACTGGAAGAACAAGGTTAGGATTCAGGGATTGAAATAGGGACCACCCCAAAGGTCAGCAGTCATGTCCCCCAAAGGTCAAGAGGTGTGGCTGACCCTCCCCTACAAAACTGTTCCACCTACCCCAACTAAGTCGAGGCATCATCAAGTCGGGGTAAGTGCTTTGCGCATGCTTTGCTAGGGTTAGGGTGAGGGTTAGGGTTTAGGGTTAGAGTTAGGGTTAGGGGTTAGGGTTTAGGGCAAGGGTTAGGGTTAGGATTAGCGTTTCCCATGGATGAACAAGGTAAGGACTCAGGGATTGAAATAGGGACCACCCCCAAAGGTCAAAGGTCAGAAGGTGTGTCCCCAGAGGTCAAAGGTCAAGAGATGTAGCTGACCCACCCCCACTAAAGTGTTCTGCCTACCCCAACTAAGTCGGGGCATCAGCAAGTTGGGGCATAATCAAGTCGGCGTAAGCGCTATGCGCATGCTTAAGGCATGCATTTGCGCTTAGCGTAAATGTTTTTTCTAAGGGCTGCCACACAGGTTAGGGTTTATGTTTAGGGTTGGGTTTAGGGTTAGGGTCTAGCTTAGAGTTAGGGTTAGGTGTAAGGGGTTAGGTTTAGGGGTTAGGGTAGGGGTTAGGTTTTCCCCTGGAAGAAAAAGGTTAGGACTCAGGGATTGGAATAGGGACCACCCCAAAGGTCAAAGGTCAGCAGGCATGTCCCCCAGAGGTCAAAGGTCAAGAGGTGTGACTGACCCACCCCCACCAAAGAGTTCTGCCTACCCCAACTAAGTCAGTTCATCAGCAAGTCGGGGTAATGCGCGTGCTTTGCTAGGGTTAGGGTGAGGGTTAGGGTTAGGGTTTAGGTTTGGGAATAAGGTTTAGGGTTAGGGATAGGGTTAGGGTTTGGGGTTAGGGTTAGGGTTTAGGGTTAGGATTAGGGTTAGGGTTTAGTGTTATGGTTAGGGTTTCCCCTGGAAGAATAAGGTTAGGACTCAGGGATTGGAATAGGGACCACCCCCAAAGGTCAAAGGTCAGCAGGTGTGTCCCCCAGAGGTTAAAGGTCAGGAGGTGTGGCTGACACACCCCCATCAAAGTGTTCCACCTACCCCAAAAAAGTCAGGGCATTAGCAAGTCAGGGTAAGCGCATTGCGCACGCTTCATGCACGCTTTGCTAGGGTTAGGTTTAGGGTTTAGGGTTAGGGTTATGGTTAGGGTTGAGGGTTAGGGTTAGGGTTTAGGGTTAGGGTAAAGTTTAGGGGTTAGGGTTAGGCTTTAGGGTTAGGGTTTAGGGTTAGAATTTAGGGTTAGGGGTTAGGGTTTCCCCTGGAAGAACAAGGTTAGGACTCAGGGATTGGAATATGGACCACCACCAAAGGTCAAAGGTCAGCAGGCATGTCCCCCAGAGATCAAAGGCAAGAGGTGTGGCTGACCCACCTGCACCAAAGTGTTCCCATCTACCCCAACTAAGTCGGGGCATCAGCAATTAGGGGCATCAGCAAGTCGGGTAAGCACTTTGCTAGGGTTAGGGTTTAGGGTTAGGGTTTAGGGATAGGATTAGAGTTAGAGCTAGGGTTAGGGCTAGGGTTTGGGGTTAGGGTTGGGTTAGGGTTTAGGGTTAGGATAAGGGGGTTAGGGTTATGGTTTCCCCTGGAAGAACAAGGTTAGGATTCAGGGATTGGAATAGGGACCACATCCAAAGGTCAAAGGACAGCAGGCATGTCCCCCAGATATCAAAGGTCAAGAGGTGTGGCTGACCCACCCTCACCAAAGTGTTCCGCCTACCCCAAACTAAGTCAGTTCATCAGCAAGTTGGGGTAAGCGCTTTGCGCATGCTTTGCTAGAGTTAGGGGTTAGGGTTTAGGGTTAGGGGTTGGGGTTAGGTTTTAGGGTTTGGAGTTAGGGTTGGGGGTTAAGGTTTCCCCTGGCTGAACAAGGTTAGGACTCAGGGATTTGAATAGAGACCACCCCCAAAGGTTAAAGGTCAGTAGGTGTGTCCACCAGAGGTCAAAGGTCAAGAGGCGTGGCTGACCCACCCCCACCAAAGTGTTCTGCCTACCCCAACTAAGTCAGTTCATGAGCAAGTCAGGGTAACGCGCCTGCTTTGCTAGGGTTAGGGTGAGGGTTAGGGTTTATGGTTAAGGTTAGGGTTAGGGTTTAGGGTTATGGTTAGGGGTTAGGGTTTATGGTTAGGTTTAGGGTTTAGGGTTAGGGTTAGGGTTTAGGGTTTAGGGTTAGGTTTTCCCCTGGAAGAACAAGGATAAGACTCAGGGATTGGAATAGGGACCACCCCAAAGGTCAAAGGTCAGCAGGTGTGTCCCCCAATGGTCAAAGGTTAAGAAGTGTGGCTGACCCACCCCCATTAAAGTAATCCACTT
Organism: Aquarana catesbeiana; assembly: GCF_042186555.1. Lineage (NCBI taxonomy): Eukaryota > Metazoa > Chordata > Amphibia > Anura > Ranidae > Aquarana > Aquarana catesbeiana. The sequence goes on along the minus strand of NC_133335.1, from coordinate 171,283,738 downwards.
ACCCCAAATAAGTCAGGGCATCTGCAAGTCAGGGTAAGCGCTTTGCATGCACTTCATGCGTGCTTTGCTAGGGTTAGGGTTTAGGGTTTAGAGTTAGGGTAAAGGTTAGGGGTTATTGTTAGGGTTAGGCTTTAGGGTTAGGGGTTAGGGTTTGGGTTAGAGTTTCAGGTTAGGGTTAAGGTTTCCCATGGATGAACAAGGTTAGGACTCAGGGATGCGAATAAGGACCATCCCCAAAAGTCAAATGTCAGCAGGTGTGTCCCCAGAGGTCAAAGATCAAGAGGTGTTGCTGACCCACCCCCACCAAAGTGTTCCGCCTACCCCATCTAAGTCAGGGCTTTAGCAAGTCGGGTGAAGCGCTTTGCGCATGCTTTGTTAGGTTTAGGTTTAGGGTTTAGGGTTAGGATTTGGGTTAGTGGTTAGGGTTTCCCTTAGAAGAACAAGGTTAGGACTCAGGGATTGGAATGGGGACCATTTTCAAAGGTCAAAGGTCAGCTGTCATGTCTCCCAGAAGTCAAAGGTCAAGAGGTGTGGCTAACCTACCCACATCAAAGTGTTCCACCAACCCCAACTAAGTCGGGGCATCAGCAAGTCGGGGTAAGTGCTTTGCATGTGCTTCGCTAGGGTTAGGGGTTAGGGTTTAGGGTTAGGGTTTAGGGTTAGGGTTAGGTTTAGGGTTTAGGGTTAGGGTTTGGGGTTAGTGTTTAGGGTTAGGGGTTAGGGATAGGGTTAGGGTTTGGGGTTAGGGTTTCCCATGAACAAGGGTAGGACTCAGGGATTGGAATAGGGACCACCCCCGAAGGTCAAAAGTCAGCAGGCATGTCCCGCAGAGGTTAAAGTTCAAGAGGTGTGGCTGACCCACCCCCATCAAAGTGTTCCACCTACCCCAACTAAGTTGGGGCATCAGCAAGTCGGGGTATGCGCTTTGCATGTGCTTCGCTAGGGTTATGGTTTGGGTTAGGGTTAGGGTTAGGGTTAGGGTAAAGGTTAGGGGTTAGGGTTAGGCTTTAGGGTTAGGGTTAGAGTTAGGCTTTAGGGTTAGGGTTAGAGTTTAGGGTTAGGGTTTCCCATAGGTGAACAAGGTTAGGACTCAGGGATTGGAATAGGGACCACCCCTAAAGGTCAAAGGTCAGCAGGCATGTCCCCCAGAGGTCAAAGGTTAACACCAATGTGTTCCACCTACCCCAACTAAGTCAGGGCATCAGCAAGTCAGTGTAAGCGCTTTGTGCGCACTTCGCTAAGGTTAGGGTGAGGGTTAGGGTTTAGGGTAAGGTTTAGGGTAAGGGTTAGGGTAAGGGTTAGGGTTAGTTTTTGGGGTTAGGGTTAGGGTTAGGGTTTAGGGTTAGGGTTTACTGTTAGGGTTAGATTTAGGGGTTCTGGTTAGGGTTTCCCCTGGAAGAACAAGGTTAGGACTCAGGGATTGGAATGGGGACCACTCCCAAAGGTCAAAGGTCAGCAGGCATGTCCCCCAGATGTCAAAGGTTAAGAGGTGTGGCTGACCCACCCCCACCAATGTGTTCCGCCTTCCCCAACTAAGTTAGGGAATCAGCAAGTCAGAGTAAGTGCTTTGCGCGCACTTTGCTAAGGTTAGGTTGAGAGTTATGGTTTAGGGTTAGGGTTTAGGGTTAGGGTTAGGATTAGGGTTACGGTTATGGTTTCCCCTGGAAGAAGAAGGTTAGAATTCAGGGATTGGAATAGGGACCACCCCCAAAGGTCAAAGGTCAGCCGGCATGTCCCCCAGATGTCAAAGGTCAAGAGGTGTGGCTGACCCACCCCACCAAAGTGTTCTGCCTTCCCCAACTAAGTCGGTGTATCAGCAAGTCGGGGTAAGCGCTTTACGCATGCTTTGCTAGGGTTAGGGTTTAGGGTTATGGTTAGGGTTTAGGGTTAGGGTTAAGGTTTAGGGTTGGGGTTAGGGGTTAGGGTTAGGGTTTAGTGTTAGAGTTAGGGGTTAGGGGTTAGGGTTAAGGTTTAGGGTTTAGGGTTAGGGGTTATGGTTAAGGTTTCCCCTGGAAGAACAAGGTTAGGACTCAGGGATTGGCAAGTCGGGGCAGCAGCAAGTCGGGCTAAGTGCTTTGCGTACACTTCGCTAAGGTTAGGGTGAGGGTTAGGGTTTAGGGTTAGGGTAAGGGGTAAGGGTTTGGGGTTAGGGTTTAGGGTTAGGATTAGGGTTATGGTTTCCCCTGGAAGAACAAGGTAAGGATTCAGGGATTGGAATAGGTACCACCCCAAAGGTCAAAGGGCAGCATGCATGTCCCCAGATGTCAAAGGTCAAGAGGTGTGGCTGACCCACCCCCACCAAAGTGTTCTGCCTACCCCAACTAATTCGGTTCATCAGCAAGTTGGGGTAAGCGATTTGCGCTTGCTTTGCTAGGGTTAGGGTTTAGGGTTAGGGTTAGGGTTGAGGGTTAGGGTTGAGGTTTAGGGTTAGGGGTTAGGGTTAGGCTTTAGGGCTAGGGTTTAGGGTTAGGGTTAGGGTTTGGGGTTAGGATTAGGATTTAGGGTTAAGGTTTATGGTTAAGGTTAGGGTTAGGGTTTGGGGTTATGGTTAGTGTTTAGGATTATGGTTAGGGTTTATTGTTAGGATTAGGGGTTATGGTTAGGTTTCCCCTGGAAGAACTAGGTTAGGACTCAGGGATTGGCAAGTTGGGGCATCAGCAAGTCGGGGTAATCGCTTTGCGTGCACTTTGCTAGGGTTAGGGTGAGGGTTAGGGTTTAGGGTTAGGGTTTAGGGTTTGGGTTGGGGTTAGGGTTTGGGGTTAGGGTTTAGGGTTAGGATTAGGGTTAGGATTAAGGTTTCCCCTGGAAGAACAAGGTTAGGATTTAGGGATTGGAATAGGGACCTCCCCAAAGGTCAAAGGTCAGCAGGCATGTCCCCAGATGTCAAAGCTCAAGAGGTGTGGCTGACCCACCCCAACCAAAGTGTTCTGCCTACCCCAACTAAGTTGGTTCATTAGCAAGTCAGGGTAAGCGCTTTGCTAGGGTTCGGGTTTAGGGTTAGGGTTGAGGGTTAGGGTTAAGGTTTAGGGTTAGGGGTTAGGGTTAGGGTTAGGGTTAGGGTTAGGTTTTAGGGTTAGGGTTAGGGTTTAGGGTTAGGGTTAGGGTTTAGGGTTAGGGTTAGGATTTAGGGTTAGGGTAAAGGTTAGGGGTTAGGGTTAGGGTTGGGCTTTGGGGTTAGGGTTAGGGTTTGGGGGTTACGGGTTAGGGTTAGGGGTTAGGGTTTGGGGTTAGGGTTAGTGGTTAGGGGTTAGGGTTTAGGGTTAGGATTTGTGTTAGGGGTTAGGGTTTCCCTTGGAAAAACAAGGTTAAGACTCAGGGATTGGAATATGGACCATTTCCAAAGGTAAAAAGTCAGCTGGCATGTCCCCCAGAGGTCAAAGGTCAAGAGGTGTGGCTGACCCACCCCCATCAAAGTGTTCCACCTACTCAAACTAAGTCGGGGCATCAGCAAGTCAGGGTAAGCGCTTTGCACGTGCTTCACTAGGGTTAGGGTTTAGGGTTAGGGTTAGGGGCTAGGGTTTAGGGTTAGGGTTAGGTTTAGGGTTTAGGTTAAGGTTTGGGGTTAGGGTTAGTGTTTTTTGGGTTAGGGTTAGGGTTTTTGTTAGGTTTAGGGTTTCCCATGGAAGAACAAGGTTAGGACTCAGGGATTGGAATAGGGAAAAACCCCAAAGGTCAAAGGTCAGCAGGTGTGTCTCCCAGAGGTTAAAGGTCAAGAGGTGTGGATGACCCACCCCCATCAAAGTGTTCCACCTACCCCAACTAAGTCAGGGCATCAGCAAGTCGGGGTAGGCGCTTTGCATGTGCTTCGCTAGGGTTAGGGTTTAGGTTTAGGGTTAGGGTAAAGGTTAGGGGTTATGGTTAGGGTTAGGCTTTAGGGTTAGGATTAGGGTTAGGGTTTAGGATTAGGGTTAGAGTTTAAGTTTAGGGTTAGTGTTTCCCATGGATGAACAAGTTTAATACTCAGGGATTGGAATAGATACCACCCCAAAGGTCAAAGGTCAGCAGGCATGTCCCCCAGAGGTCAAAGGTTAAGAGGTGTGGCTGACCCACCCTCACTAATGTGTTCTGCCTACCCCAACTAAGTCGGGGCATCAGCAAGTCAGGGTAAGCGCTTTGTGCGCACTTCGCTAAGGAGAGGGTGATGGTTAGGGTTTAGGGTAAGGGTTAGGGTTAGGGGTTAGGGTATGGGGTTAGGGTTAGAGTTAGGGTTAGGATTTAGGGTTAGGGTTAGGGTTTAGGGTTAGGGTTTAGGGTTAGGCTTTCTGGTTAGGGTTTCCCCTGGAAGAACAAGGTTAGGACTCAGGGATTGGAATGGTGACCACCCCCAAAGGTCAAAGGTCAGCAGGCATGTTCCCCAGAGGTCAAAGGTCAAGAGGTGTTGCTGACCCACCCCCACCAATGTGTTCCACCTACCCCAACTAAGTCGGGGCATCAGAAAGTCAGGGTAAGCGCTTTTCATGCACTTTGCTAGGGTTAGAGTTTAGGGTAAGGGTTAGGATTTAGGGTTAGGGTTAGGGTTAGGGTTTGGGTTTAGGATTAGGGTTTAGGGTTAGGGTTTAGGGACAGGATTAGGGTTAGGGTTATGGTTTCCCCTGGATGAACTAGGTTAGGACTCAGGGATTGTAATAGGGACCACCACCAAAGGTCAAAGGTCAGCAGGCATGTCCCCCAGAGATCAAAGGCAAGAGGTGTGGCTGACCCACCCCCCACCAAAGTGTTCTGCAAACCCCAACTAAGTCGGGGCATCAGCAAGTCGGGGCATCAGCAAGTCGGGGTAAGCACTTTGCTAGGTTTTAGGGTTAGGGTTTAGGGATATGATTAGAGTTAGGGCTAGGGTTAGGGCTAGGGTTAGGGTTAGGGTTAGGAGTTAGGGTTAGGGTTTCCCCTGGATGAACAAGTATAGGACTCAGGGATTGGAACAGGGACCACCCCCAAAGGTTAAAGGTCAGCAGGTGTGTCCCCCAGAGGTCAAAGGTCAAGAGGTGTGGCTGACTGACCCCCACCAAAGTGTTCTGCCTACCCCAACTAAGTCAGTTCATCAGCAAGTCGGGGTAATGCATGTGCTTTGCTAGGGTTAGGGTAAGAGTTAGGGTTAGGGTTTTGGTTTAGGAATAGTTTTTAGGGTTAGGGTTTGGGGATAGGGTTTAGGGTTTGGATTAGGGTTAGGGTTTAGTGTTATGGTTAGGGTTTCCCCTGGAAGAACAAGGTTAGGACTCAGGGATTGGAATAGGGACCACCCCCAAAGGTCAAAGGTCAGCAGGCGTGTCCCCCAGAGGTCAAAGGTCAAGAGGTGTGGCTGACTCACCCCCATCAAAGTGTTCCACCTACCCCAAATAAGTCAGGGCATCAGCAATTTGGGGTAAGCGCTTTGCACGTGCTTCATGCGTGTTTTACTAGGGTTAGGGTTTAGGGTTAGGTTTAGGGTTAAGGTTAGTGTTTAGGGATTAGGGTTAGGTTTTAGTGTTAGGGTTTAAGGTTAGTGTTAGGTTTAGGATTTAGGGTTAATGACGCAGCTGACTTAAAAACTCTCTAAAAGATTGCTGATGTTGAAAGAAAAAAAAAAAAAAGGATTTAGGGTTAGGGTTTAGGGTTAAGGTTAAGGTTAGGGTTAGGGTTAAAGTTTTAGGGTTTAGGGTTTGGGTTAGGGGTTTGCTTTGCTACGGTTAGGGTGAGGGTTAGGTTTTAGGGTTAGGGTTACAGTTTAGGGTTAGGGGTTAGGGTTAGGGTTTTGGTTAGGTTTAGGGTTAAGGTTAGGGTTTCCCATGGATGAATAAGGGTAGGACTCAGGGATTGGAATATAGACCACCCCAAAGGTCAAAGGTCAGAAGGTGTGTCCCCCAGATGTCAAAGTTCAAGAGGTGTGGTTGACCCACCCCCATCAAAGTGTTCCACCTACCCCAACTAAGTCAGGGCATCAGCAAGTCAGGGCAAGCGCTTTGCGTGCGCTTTGCTAGGGTTTAGGGTTAAGGTTAAGGTTAGGGTTTAGGGTTAGGATTAGGATTAGCATTTCCCATGGATGAACAAAGTTAGGACTCAGGGATTGCAATAGGGACCACCCCCAAAGGTCAAAGGTCAACATGTGTGTCCCCCAGAGGTCAAAGGTCAAGAGGTTTGGCTGACCCACCCCCATCAATGTGTTCCGCCTACCCAAACTAAGTCAGCCATCAGCAAGTCAGGGCATCAGCAAGTCAGTGTAAGCACTTTGCGCAAACTTCGCTAGGTTTAGGATGAGGGTTAGGGTTAGGGTTTGGGGTTAGAGTTTAGGGTTATGATTAGGGTTAGGGTTATGGTTTCCCCTGGAAGAACAAGGTTAGGAATGAGGGATTGGAATTGGGACCACCCCCAAAGGTCAAAGGTCAGCAGGCATGTCCCCCAGATGTCAAAGGTCAAGAGGTTTGGCTGACTCACCCCCACCAAAGTGTTCCGACTACCCCAACTAAGTCGGTTCATCAGCAAGTCAGGGTAACCGCTTTGCGCATGCTTTGCTAAGGTTTAGGGTTAGGGTTAAGGTAAGGTTAGGGTTTAGGGTTGTGGGTTAGAGTTAGCATTAGGGTTTAGGGTTAGGGATAGGGTTAGGGTTTAGGTTAGGGTTAGCATTTAGGGTTAGGGTTAGGGTTTAGGGTTAGGGTTTCCCCTGGATGAACAAGGTTAGGACTCAGGGATTGGAATAGGGTCCACCCCCAAATTTCAAAGGTCAGCAGGCGTGATTCACAGAGATCAAAGGCAAGAGGTGTGGCTAACCCAACCCCATCAAAATGTTCCGCCTACCCCAACTAAGTCGGGGCATCAGCAAGTCAGGGCATCAGCAAGTCGGGGTAAGCACTTTGCTAGGGTTAGGGTTTAGGGTTAGGGTTTAGGGATAGGATTAGAATTAGGGCTAGGGTTAGGGTTTAGGGTTAGGGTTAGGGTTTAGGGTTAGGGTTAGGGATTAGAGTTAGGGATTAGGGGTTAGGGTTTTCCATGGATGAACAAGGTTAGGCCTCATGGATTGGAATAGGCACCACCCCCAAAGTTCAAAGGTAAGCAGGTGTGTCCCCAGAGGTCAAAGTTCAAGAGGTGTGGCTGAACCACCCCCATCAAAGTGTTCCACCTAGCAAGTAGGGGGATCAGCAAGTCGGGGTAAGCAATTTGCGCACGCTTCGCTGGTGTTAGGGCAAGGGTTAGGGTTAGGGTTTAGGGTTAGAGTTAGGGTTAGGGGTTAGTGTTAGGGTTTAGGGTTAGGGTTAGGGGTTAGGGTTTAGGGTTAGGGTATCCCCTGGAAGAACAAGGTTAGGACTCAGGGATTGAAATAGGGACCACCCCCAAAGGTCAAAGGTCAGCAGGTGTGTCACCCAGAGGTCAAAGGTCAAGAAGTGTGGCTGACCCACCCCCACCAGTGTTCCACCTACCCCAACTAAGCTGGGACATCAGCAAGTCGGGGCATCAGCAAGTCGGGGTAAGCGCTTTGCGAATGCTTAAGGTGCACATTTGCGCTTTGCTTAAATGCTCTTTCTGAAGTCCTGCCGTGCAGGTTAGGGTTTAGGGTTAGGGTTTAGGGTTAGGGTGAGGGTTTAGGGTTAGGGTTAAGGGTTAGGGTTTAGTGTTAGGGTTAAGCTTAGGGCTAGGGGATTAGGGGTAAGGGGTTAGGGGTTAGGGTTACGGGTTAGGGTAGGGGCTAGGGTTTCCACTGGAAGAACAAGGTTAGGATTCAGGGATTGAAATAGGGACCACCCCAAAGGTCAAAGGTCAGCAGGCGTGTCCCCCAAAGGTCAAGAGGTGTGGCTGACCCTCCCCCACCAAACTGTTCCGCCTACCCCAACTAAGTCGAGGCATCATCAAGTCGGGGTAAGTGCTTTGCGCATGCTTCGCTAGGGTTAGGGTGAGGATTAGGGTTTAGGGTTAGAGGTTAGGGGTTAGGGTTTAGTGTTAGGGTTAAGCTTAGGGCTAGGGGATTAGGGGTAAGGGGTTAGGGGTTAGGGTTAGGGGTTAGGGTAGTGGTTAGGTTTTCCCCTGGAAGAAAAAGGTTAGGACTCAGGGATTGGAATAGGGACAACCCCAAAGGTCAAAGGTCAGCAGGCATGTCCCCCAGAGGTCAAAGGTCAAGAGGTGTGGCTGACCCACCCCTACCAAAGAGTTCTGCCTACCCCAACTAAGTCAGTTCATCAGCAAGTCGGGGTAATGCACGTGCTTTGCTAGGGTTAGGGTGAGGGTTAGGGTTTGGGTTTAGGTTTGGGAATAAGGTTTAGGGTTAGGGGTTAGGGATAGGGTTAGGGTTTGAGGTTAGGGTTAGGGTTTAGGGTTAGGATTAGGGTTAGGGTTTAGTGTTATGGTTAGGGTTTCCCCTGGAAGAACAAGGTTAGGACTCAGGGATTGGAATAGGGACCACCCCCAAAGGTCAAAGGTCAGCAGGCATGTCCCCCAGAGGTCAAAGGTCAGGAGGTGTGGCTGACACACCCCATCAAAGTGTTCCACCTACCCCAAAAAAGTCAGGGCATTAGCAAGTCAGGGTAAGCGCATTGCACACGCTTCATGCACGCTTTGCTAGGGTTAGGTTTAGGGTTTAGAGTTTAGGGTTAGGTTTAGGGTTGAGGGTTAGGGTTAGGGTTTAGGGTTAGGGTAAAGTTTAGGGGTTAGGGTTAGGCTTTAGGGTTAGGGTTAGAATTTAGGGTTAGGGGTTAGGGTTTCCCCTGGAAGAACAACGTTAGGATTCAGGGATTGGAATAGGGACCACATCCAAAGGTCAAAGGACAGCAGGCATGTCCCCCAGATATCAAAGGTCAAGAGGTGTGGCTGACCCACCCTCACCAAAGTGTTCCACCTACCCCAAACTAAGTCAGTTCATCAGCAAGTTGGGGTAAGTGCTTTGCGCATGCTTTGCTAGAGTTAGGGGTTAGGGTTTAGGGTTAGGGGTTGGGGTTAGCTTTTAGGGTTTGGAGTTAGGGTTGGGGGTTAGGGTTTCCCCTGGCTGAACAAGGTTAGGACTCAGGGATTTGAATAGGGACCACCCACAAAGGTTAAAGGTCAGTAGGTGTGTCCACCAGAGGTCAAAGGTCAAGAGGTGTGGCTGACCCACCCCCACCAAAGTGTTCTGCCTACCCCAACTAAGTCAGTTCATGAGCAAGTCAGGGTAACGCGCCTGCTTTGCTAGGGTTAGGGTGAGGGTTAGGGTTATTGATTACGGTTAGGGTTAAGGTTTAGGGTTATGGTTAGGGGTTAGGGTTTATGGTTAGGTTTAGGGTTTAGGGTTAGGATTAGGGTTAGGGTTTAGGGTTTAGGGTTAGGGTTTCCCCTGGAAGAACAAGGATAAGACTCAGGGATTGGAATAGGGACCACCCCAAAGGTCAAAGGTCAGCAGGTGTGTCCCCCAATGGTCAAAGGTTAAGAAGTGTGGCTGACCCACCCCCATTAAAGTAATCCACTTACCCCACATAAGTCAGGGCATCTGCAAGTCGGGGTAAGCGCTTTGCATGAGCTTCGTGCAAGCTTTGCTAGGGTTAGGGTTAGGGTTTAGGGTTTAGAGTAAGGGTAAAGGTTAGGGGTTATTGTTAGGGTTAGGCTTTAGGGTTAGGGGTTAGGGTTTGGGTTAGAGTTTCGGGTTAGGGTAAAGGTTTCCCATGGATGAACAAGGTTAGGACTCAGGGATTGGAATAGGGACCATCCCCAAAAGTCAAATGTCAGCAGGTGTGTCCCCAGAGTTCAAAGATCAAGAGGTGTGGCTGACCCACCCCCACCAAAGTGTTCCGCCTACCCCATCTAAGTCAGGGCTTTAGCAAGTCGGGTGAAGCGCTTTGCGCACGCTTTGCTAGGTTTAGGGTTAGGGTTTAGGGTTAGGATTTGGGTTAGTGGTTAGGGTTTCCCTTGGAAAAACAAGGTTAGGACTCAGGGATTGGAATGGGGACCATTTCCAAAGGTCAAAGGTCAGATGTCATGTCTCCCAGAAGTCAAAGGTCAAGAGGTGTGGCTAACCTACCCACATCTAAGTGTTCCACCTACCCCAACTAAGTCGGGGAATCAGCAAGTTGGGGTAAGCACTTTGCATGTGCTTAGCTAGGGTTAGGGTTTAGGGTTTAGGGTTAGGGTTAGGGTCAGGGTTAGGTTTAGGGTTAGGGTTTGGGGTTAGTGTTTAGGGTTAGGGTTAGGGGTTAGGGATAGGGTTAGGGTTTGGGGTTAGGGTTTCCCATGGATGAACAAGGGTAGGACTCAGGGATTGGAATAGGGACCACCCCCAAAGGTCAAAGGTCAGCAGGTTTGTCCTGCAGAGGTCAAAGTTCAAGAGGTGTGGCTGACCCACCCCCATCAAAGTGTTCCACCTACCCCAACTAAGTCGGGGCTTCAGCAAGTCGGGGTATGTGCTTTGCATGTGCTTCGCTAGGGTTAGGGTTTGGGTTAGGGTTAGGGTTAGGGTAAAGGTTAGGGGTTAGGGTTAGGCTTTAGGGTTAGGGTTAGGGTTAGGCTTTAGGGTTAGGGTTAGAGTTTAGGGTTAGGGTTTCCCATAGGTGAACAAGGTTAGGACTCAGGGATTGGAATAGGGACCACCCCTAAAGGTCAAAGGTCAGCAGGCATGTCCCCCAGAGGTCAAAGGTTAACACCAATGTGTTCCGCCTACCCCAACTAAGTCAGGGCATTAGCAAGTCAGTGTAAGCGCTTTGTGCGCACTTCGGTAAGGTTAGGGTGAGGGTTAGGGTTTAGAGTAAGGGTTAGGGTAAGGGTAAGGGTTAGGGTTTGGGGTTAGGGTTAGCATTTAGGGTTAGGGTTTAGGGTTAGGGTTTACTGTTAGGGTTAGATTTAGGGGTTCTGGTTAGGGTTTCCCCTGGAAGAACAAGGTTAGGACTCAGGGATTGGAATGGGGACCACCCCCAAAGGTCAAAGGTCAGAAGGCATGTCCCCCAGATTACAAAGGTCAAGAGGTGTGGCTGACCCACCCCCACCAAAGTGTTCCGTCTACCCCAACTAAGTCGGGGCATCAGCAAGTTGGGGCATAATCAAGTCGGCGTAAGCGCTATGCGCACGCTTAAGGCGTGCATTTGCGCTTCACGTAAATGTTTTTTCTAAGGGCTGCCACACAGGTTAGGGTTTAGTGTTAGGGTTTATGTTTAGGGTTGGGTTTAGGGTTAGGGTCTAGCTTAGAGTTAGGGTTAGGTATAAGGGGTTAGGGTTAGGGGTTAGGGTAGGGGTTAGGTTTTCCCCTGGAAGAAAAAGGTTAGGACTCAGGGATTGGAATAGGGACAACCCCAAAGGTCAAAGGTCAGCAGGCATGTCCCCCAGAGGTCAAAGGTCAAGAGGTGTGGCTGACCCACCCCCACCAAAGAGTTCTGCCTACCCCAACTAAGTCAGTTCATCAGCAAGTCGGGGTAATGCACGTGCTTTGCTAGGGTTAGGGTGAGGGTTAGGGTTTGGGTTTAGGTTTGGGAATAAGGTTTAGGGTTAGGGGTTAGGGATAGGGTTAGGGTTTGGGGTTAGGGTTAGGGTTTAGGGTTAGGATTAGGGTTAGGGTTTAGTGTTATGGTTAGAGTTTCCCCTGGAAGAACAAGGTTAGGACTCAGGGATTGGAATAGGGACCACCCCCAAAGGTCAAAGGTCAGCAGGCATGTCCCCCAGAGGTCAAAGGTCAGGAGGTGTGGCTGACACCCCCCCATCAAAGTGTTCCACCTACCCCAAAAAAGTCAGGGCATTAGCAAGTCAGGGTAAGCGCATTGCACACGCTTCATGCACGCTTTGCTAGGGTTAGGTTTAGGGTTTAGAGTTTAGGGTTAGGTTTAGGGTTGAGGGTTAGGGTTTAGGGTTAGGGTAAAGTTTAGGGGTTAGGGTTAGGCTTTAGGGTTAGGGTTAGGATTTAGGGTTAGGGGTTAGGGGTTAGGGTTTCCCCTGGAAGAACAACGTTAGGATTCAGGGATTGGAATAGGGACCACATCCAAAGGTCAAAGGACAGCAGGCATGTCCCCCAGATATCAAAGGTCAAGAGGTGTGGCTGACCCACCCTCACTAAAGTGTTCCACCTACCCTAAACTAAGTCAGTTCATCAGCAAGTTGGGGTAAGCGCTTTGCGCATGCTTTGCTAGAGTTAGGGGTTAGGGTTTAGGGTTAGGGGTTGGGGTTAGCTTTTAGGGTTTGGAGTTAGGGTTGGGGGTTAGGGTTTCCCCTGGCTGAACAAGGTTAGGACTCAGGGATTTGAATAGGGACCACCCACAAAGGTTAAAGGTCAGTAGGTGTGTCCACCAGAGGTCAAAGGTCAAGAGGTGTGGCTGACCCACCCCCACCAAAGTGTTCTGCCTACCCCAACTAAGTCAGTTCATGAGCAAGTCAGGGTAACGCGCCTGCTTTGCTAGGGTTAGGGTGAGGGTTAGGGTTATTGATTACGGTTAGGGTTAGGGTTTAGGGTTATGGTTAGGGGTTAGGGTTTATGGTTAGGTTTAGGGTTTAGGGTTAGGATTAGGGTTAGGGTTTAGGGTTAGGGTTTCCCCTGGAAGAACAAGGATAAGACTCAGGGATTGGAATAGGGACCACCCCAAAGGTCAAAGGTCAGCAGGTGTGTCCCCCAATGGTCAAAGGTTAAGAAGTGTGGCTGACCCACCCCCATTAAAGTAATCCACTTACCCCACATAAGTCAGGGCATCTGCAAGTCGGGGTAAGCGCTTTGCATGAGCTTCGTGCATGCTTTGCTAGGGTTAGGGTTAGGGTTTAGGGTTTAGAGTAAGGGTAAAGGTTAGGGGTTATTGTTAGGGTTAGGCTTTAGGGTTAGGGGTTAGGGTTTGGGTTAGAGTTTCGGGTTAGGGTAAAGGTTTCCCATGGATGAACAAGGTTAGGACTCAGGGATTGGAATAGGGACCATCCCCAAAAGTCAAATGTCAGCAGGTGTGTCCTCAGAGTTCAAAGATCAAGAGGTGTGGCTGACCCACCCCCACCAAAGTGTTCCGCCTACCCCATCTAAGTCAGGGCTTTAGCAAGTCGGGTGAAGCGCTTTGCGCACGCTTTGCTAGGTTTAGGTTTAGGGTTTAGGGTTAGGGTTTAGGGTTAGGATTTGGGTTAGTGGTTAGGGTTTCCCTTGGAAAAACAAGGTTAGGACTCAGGGATTGGAATGGGGACCATTTCCAAAGGTCAAAGGTCAGATGTCATGTCTCCCAGAAGTCAAAGGTCAAGAGGTGTGGCTAACCTACCCACATCTAAGTGTTCCACCTACCCCAACTAAGTCGGGGCATCAGCAAGTTGGGGTAAGCACTTTGAATGTGCTTAGCTAGGGTTAGGGTTTAGGGTTTAGGGTTAGGGTTAGGGTCAGGGTTAGGTTTAGGGTTTAGGGTTAGGGTTTGGGGTTAGTGTTTAGGGTTAGGGTTAGGGGTTAGGGATAGGGTTAGGGTTTGGGGTTAGGGTTTCCCATGGATGAACAAGGGTAGGACTCAGGGATTGGAATAGGGACCACCCCCAAAGGTCAAAGGTCAGCAGGTTTGTCCTGCAGAGGTCAAAGTTCAAGAGGTGTGGCTGACCCACCCCCATCAAAGTGTTCCACCTACCCCAACTAAGTTGGGGCTTCAGCAAGTCGGGGTATGTGCTTTGCATGTGCTTCGCTAGGGTTAGGGTTTGGGTTAGGGTTAGGGTTAGGGTAAAGGTTAGGGGTTAGGGTTAGGCTTTAGGGTTAGGGTTAGGGTTAGGCTTTAGGGTTAGGGTTAGAGTTTAGGGTTAGGGTTTCCCATAGGTGAACAAGGTTAGGACTCAGGGATTGGAATAGGGACCACCCCTAAAGGTCAAAGGTCAGCAGGCATGTCCCCCAGAGGTCATAGGTTAACACCAATGTGTTCCGCCTACCCCAACTAAGTCAGGGCATCAGCAAGTCAGTGTAAGCGCTTTGTGCGCACTTCGGTAAGGTTAGGGTGAGGGTTAGGGTTTAGAGTAAGGGTTAGGGTAAGGGTTAGGGTTAGGGTTTGGGGTTAGGGTTAGCATTTAGGGTTAGGGTTTAGGGTTAGGGTTTACTGTTAGGGTTAGATTTAGGGGTTCTGGTTAGGGTTTCCCCTGGAAGAACAAGGTTAGGACTCAGGGATTGGAATGGGGACCACCCCCAAAGGTCAAAGGTCAGAAGGCATGTCCCCCAGATTACAAAGGTCAAGAGGTGTGGCTGACCCACCCCCACCAAAGTGTTCCGTCTACCCCAACTAAGTCGGGGCATCAGCAAGTTGGGGCATAATCAAGTCGGCGTAAGCGCTATGCGCACGCTTAAGGCATGCATTTGCGCTTCACGTAAATGTTTTTTCTAAGGGCTGCCACACAGGTTAGGGTTTAGTGTTAGGGTTTATGTTTAGGGTTGGGTTTAGGGTTAGGGTCTAGCTTAGAGTTAGGGTTAGGTATAAGGGGTTAGGGTTAGGGGTTAGGGTAGGGGTTAGGTTTTCCCCTGGAAGAAAAAGGTTAGGACTCAGGGATTGGAATAGGGACAACCCCAAAGGTCAAAGGTCAGCAGGCATGTCCCCCAGAGGTCAAAGGTCAAGAGGTGTGGCTGACCCACCCCCACCAAAGAGTTCTGCCTACCCCAACTAAGTCAGTTCATCAGCAAGTCGGGGTAATGCACGTGCTTTGCTAGGGTTAGGGTGAGGGTTAGGGTTTGGGTTTAGGTTTGGGAATAAGGTTTAGGGTTAGGGGTTAGGGATAGGGTTAGGGTTTGGGGTTAGGGTTAGGGTTTAGGGTTAGGATTAGGGTTAGGGTTTAGTGTTATGGTTAGGGTTTCCCCTGGAAGAACAAGGTTAGGATTTAGGGATTGGAATAGGGACCACCCCCAAAGGTCAAAGGTCAGCAGGCATGTCCCCCAGAGGTCAAAGGTCAGGAGGTGTGGCTGACACCCCCCCATCAAAGTGTTCCACCTACCCCAAAAAAGTCAGGGCATTAACAAGTCAGGGTAAGCGCATTGCACACGCTTCATGCACGCTTTGCTAGGGTTAGGTTTAGGGTTTAGAGTTTAGGGTTAGGTTTAGGGTTGAGGGTTAGGGTTTAGGGTTAGGGTAAAGTTTAGGGGTTAGGGTTAGGGTTAGGATTTAGGGTTAGGGGTTAGGGTTTCCCCTGGAAGAACAACGTTAGGATTCAGGGATTGGAATAGGGACCACATCCAAAGGTCAAAGGACAGCAGGCATGTCCCCCAGATATCAAAGGTCAAGAGGTGTGGCTGACCCACCCTCACCAAAGTGTTCCACCTACCCTAAACGAAGTCAGTTCATCAGCAAGTTGGGGTAAGCGCTTTGCGCATGCTTTGCTAGAGTTAGGGGTTAGGGTTTAGGGTTAGGGGTTGGGGTTAGCTTTTAGGGTTTGGAGTTAGGGTTGGGGGTTAGGGTTTCCCCTGGCTGAACAAGGTTAGGACTCAGGGATTTGAATAGGGACCACCCACAAAGGTTAAAGGTCAGTAGGTGTGTCCACCAGAGGTCAAAGGTCAAGAGGTGTGGCTGACCCACCCCCACCAAAGTGTTCTGCCTACCCCAACTAAGTCAGTTCATGAGCAAGTCAGGGTAACGCGCCTGCTTTGCTAGGGTTAGGGTGAGGGTTAGGGTTATTGATTACGGTTAGGGTTAGGGTTTAGGGTTATGGTTAGGAGTTAGGGTTTATGGTTAGGTTTAGGGTTTAGGGTTAGGATTAGGGTTAGGGTTTAGGGTTTAGGGTTAGGGTTTCCCCTGGAAGAACAAGGATAAGACTCAGGGATTGGAATAGGGACCACCCCAAAGGTCAAAGGTCAGCAGGTGTGTCCCCCAATGGTCAAAGGTTAAGAAGTGTGGCTGACCCACCCCCATTAAAGTAATCCACTTACCCCACATAAGTCAGGGCATCTGCAAGTCGGGGTAAGCGCTTTGCATGAGCTTCGTGCATGCTTTGCTAGGGTTAGGGTTTAGGGTTTAGAGTAAGGGTAAAGGTTAGGGGTTATTGTTAGGGTTAGGCTTTAGGGTTAGGGGTTAGGGTTTGGGTTAGAGTTTCGGGTTAGGGTAAAGGTTTCCCATGGATGAACAAGGTTAGGACTCAGGGATTGGAATAGGGACCATCCCCAAAAGTCAAATGTCAGCAGGTGTGTCCCCAGAGTTCAAAGATCAAGAGGTGTGGCTGACCCACCCCCACCAAAGTGTTCCGCCTACCCCATCTAAGTCAGGGCTTTAGCAAGTCGGGTGAAGCGCTTTGCGCACGCTTTGCTAGGTTTAGGGTTTAGGGTTAGGGTTTAGGGTGAGGATTTGGGTTAGTGGTTAGGGTTTCCCTTGGAAAAACAAGGTTAGGACTCAGGGATTGGAATGGGGACCATTTCCAAAGGTCAAAGGTCAGATGTCATGTCTCCCAGAAGTCAAAGGTCAAGAGGTGTGGCTAACCTACCCACATCTAAGTGTTCCACCTACCCCAAATAAGTCGGGGCATCAGCAAGTTGGGGTAAGCACTTTGCATGTGCTTAGCTAGGGTTAGGGTTTAGGGTTTAGGGTTAGGGTTAGGGTCAGGGTTAGGTTTAGGGTTTAGGGTTAGGGTTTGGGGTTAGTGTTTAGGGTTAGGGTTAGGGGTTAGGGATAGGGTTAGGGTTTGGGGTTAGGGTTTCCCATGGATGAACAAGGGTAGGACTCAGGGATTGGAATAGGGACCACCCCCAAAGGTCAAAGGTCAGCAGGTTTGTCCCGCAGAGGTCAAAGTTCAAGAGGTGTGGCTGACCCACCCCCATCAAAGTGTTCCACCTACCCCAACTAAGTCGGGGCATCAGCAAGTCGGGGTATGTGCTTTGCATGTGCTTCGCTAGGGTTAGGGTTTGGGTTAGGGTTAGGGTTAGGGTAAAGGTTAGGGGTTAGGGTTAGGCTTTAGGGTTAGGGTTAGGGTTAGGCTTTAGGGTTAGGGTTAGCGTTTAGGGTTAGGGTTTCTCATAGGTGAACAAGGTTAGGACTCAGGGATTGGAATAGGGACCACCCCTAAAGGTCAAAGGTCAGCAGGCATGTCCCCCAGAGGTCAAAGGTTAACACCAATGTGTTCCGCCTACCCCAACTAAGTCAGGGCATCAGCAAGTCAGTGTAAGCGCTTTGTGCGCACTTCGGTAAGGTTAGGGTGAGGGTTAGGGTTTAGAGTACGGGTTAGGGTAAGGGTTAGGGTTAGGGTTTGGGGTTAGGGTTAGCATTTAGGGTTAGGGTTTAGGGTTAGGGTTTACTGTTAGGGTTAGATTTAGGGGTTCTGGTTAGGGTTTCCCCTGGAAGAACAAGGTTAGGACTCAGGGATTGGAATGGGGACCACCCCCAAAGGTCAAAGGTCAGAAGGCATGTCCCCCAGATTACAAAGGTCAAGAGGTGTGGCTGACCCACCCCCACCAAAGTGTTCCGTCTACCCCAACTAAGTTGGTTCATCAGCAAGTCGGAGTAAGTGCTTTGCACATGCTTTGATAGGGTTAGGGCATATGGTTTAGTATTATGGTTAAGGGTTAGGTTTAGGGTTTAGGGTTAGGGTTAGTGTTAAGGGTTAGGGTTAGGATTTAGGGTTAGGGTTTAGGGTTAGGGTTAGGGTTAGGAGTTTTGGTTAGGGTTTCCCCTGGAAGAACAAGGTTAGGTCTCAGAGATTGGAATGGGGACAACCCCCAAAGGTCAAAGGTCAGCAGGCATGTCCCCCAGAGGTTAAAGGTCAAGAGGTGTGGCTGACCCAACCCCACCAAAGTGTTCTGACTACCCCAAATAAGTCAGGGCATCAGCAAGTCGGGGCATCAGCAAGTCGGGGTAAGCACTTTGCGTGCGCTTTACTAGGGTTAGGATGAGGGTTAGGTTTATGGTTTAGGGTTAGGGTTAGGGTTATGGTTAGGGTCAGGGTTAGGGGTTAGGATTATGGTTTCCCCTGGATGAACAAGGTTAGGACTCAGGGATTGTAATAGGGACCACCACCAAAGGTCAAAGGTCAGCAGGCATGTCCCCCACAGATCAAAGGCAAGAGTTGTGGCTGACCCACCCCCCACCAAAGTGTTCCGCATACCCCAACTAAGTCGGGGCATCAGCAAGTCGGGGCATCAGCGAGTCGGGGTAAGCACGTTGCTAGGGTTTAGGGATATGACTAGAGTTAGGGCTAGGGTTAGGGCTAGGGTTTGGGTTAGGGTTTCCCCTGGATGAACAAGGCTGGGACTCAGGGATTGGAATAGAGACCACCCCCAAAGGTTAAAGGTCAGCAGGTGTCCCCCCCAGAGGTCAAAGGTCAAGAGGTGTGGCTGACCGACCCCCACCAAAGTGTTCTGCCTACCCCAATTAAGTCAGTTCATCAGCAAGTTCGGGTAATGCACGTGCTTTGCTAGGGTTAGGGTGAGAGTTAAGGTTAGGGTTTTGGTTTAGGAATAGTTTTTAGGGTTAGGGTTTGGGGTTAGGGTTTAGGGTTTGGATTAGGGTTAGGGTTTAGTGTTATGGTTAGGGTTTCTCCTGGAAGAACAAGGTTAGGACTCAGGGATTGGAATAGGGACCACCCCCAAAGGTCAAAGGTCAGCAGGCATGTCCCCCAGAGGTCAAAGGTCAAGAGGTGTGGCTGACCCACCCCCATTAAAGTGTTCCACCTACCCCAAATAAGTCAGGGCATCAGCAAATTGGGGTAAGCGCTTTGCACGTGCTTCATGCATGCTTTGCTAGGGTTAGGGTTTAGGGTTAGGGTTAGGTTTAGGGTTAAGGTTAGGGTTTAGGGTTAGGGTTAGGGTTTAGGGTTAGGGTAAAGGTAAGGGGTTAGGGTTAGGCTTTAGGGTTATGGTTAGGGTTTAGGGTTAGAGTTTAGGGTTAGGTTTAGGGGTTAGGGTTAGGATTTCCCCTGGAAGAACAAGGTTAGGACTCAGGGATTGGAATAGGGACCACCACCAAAGGTCAAAGGTCAGCAGGCATGTTCCCCAAGAGGTCAAAGGTCAAGAGGTGTGGCTGACCCAACCCCACCAAAGTGTTCTGCCTACCCCAAACAAGTCAGGGCATCAGCAAGTCGGGGCATCAGCAAGTCGGGGCATCAGCAAGTCGGGGTAAGCACTTTGCTAGGGTTAGGGGTTAGGGTTAGGGTTTAGGGATAGGATTAGAGTTAGGGCTAGGGTTAGGGCTAGGGTTAGGGTTAGGGGTTAGGGTTTCCCCTGGCTGAACAAGGTTAGGACTCAGGGATTGGAATAGGGACCACCCCAAAGCTTAAAGGTCAGTAGGTGTGTCCACCAGAGGTCAAAGGTCAAGAGGTGTGGCTGACCAACCCCAACCAAAGTGTTCTGTCTACCCCAACTAAGTCAGTTCATCAGCAAGTCAGGTAATGTGCGTGCTTTGCTAGGGTAAGTGTTAGGGTTTAGGGTTAGGGTTAGGGTTTAGGGTTAGGGTAAAGGTTAGTGGTTAGGGTTAGGGTTAGGGTTAGGCTTTAGGGATAGGGTTAGGGTTAGAGTTTCAGGTTAGGTTTAGGGTTTCCCATGGATGAACAAGGTTAGGACTCAGGGATTGGAATAGGGACCACCCCCAAAGGTCAAAGGTCAGC
Source organism: Aquarana catesbeiana (assembly GCF_042186555.1). Classification (NCBI taxonomy): domain Eukaryota; kingdom Metazoa; phylum Chordata; class Amphibia; order Anura; family Ranidae; genus Aquarana; species Aquarana catesbeiana. The sequence goes on along the minus strand of NC_133335.1, from coordinate 171,264,328 downwards.
AGGTGTGTCCCCCAGAGGTCAAAGGTCAAGAGGTGTGGCTTACCCACCCCCACCAAAGTCTTCCGCCTACCCCAACAAAATCGGGGCATCAGCAAGTCAGGGTAAGCGTTTTGCACACGCTTTGCGCATGCATTGCTAGAGTTAGGGTTTAAGGTTAGCATTTAGGGTTAGATTTAGGGATAGGGTTAGGGGTTTGGGTTAGGGTTAGGGTTTAGGGTTAGGATTTGTGTTAGGGGTTAGGGTTAGGGTTTCCCTTGGAAGAACAAGGTTAGGACTCAGGGATTGGAATGGGGACCATTTCCAAAGGTAAAAAGGTCAGCTGGCATGTCCCCCAGAGGTCAAAGGTCAAGAGGTGTGGCTGACCCACCCCCATCAAAGTGTTCCACCTACCCCAACTAAGTCGGGGCATCAGCAAGTCGGGGTAAGTGCTTTGCACATGCTTCGCTAAGTTTAGGGTTTAGGGTTAGGGTTAGGGGCTAGGGTTTAGGGTTAGGGTTAGGGTTAATGTTAGGGTTAGGTTTAGGGTTTAGGTTAGGGTTTGGGGTTAGGGTTAGTGTTTTTTGGGTTAGGGTTAGGGATTAGGGTTAGTGTTTTTGTTAGTGCTAGGGTTTCCCATGGAAGAACAAGGTTAGGACTCAGGGATTGGAATAGGGACCACCCCCAAAGGTCAAAGGTCAGCAGTTGTGTCCCCCAGAGGTCAAAGGTCAAGAGGTGTGGCTGACCCACCCCCATTAAAGTGTTCCACCTATCCCAACTAAGTCAGGGCATCAGAAAGTCGGGGTAAGTGCTTTGCATGTGCTTTGCTAGGGTTAGGGTTTAGGGTTAGGGTTTAGAGTTAGGGTAAAGGTTAGGGTTTAGGGTTAGGCTTTAGGGTTAGGGTTTAGGGTTAGGGTTTAGGGTTAGGGTTAGAATTTAGGGTTAGGGTTAGGGTTTCCCACGGATGAACAAGGTTAGGACTCAGGGATTGGAATAGATACCACCCCCAAAGGTCAAAGGTCAGCAGGAATGTCCCCACAGAGTTCAAAGAGGTGTGGCTGACCCACCCCCACCAATGTGTTCTGCCTACCCCAACTAAGTCGGGGCATCAGCAAGTCAGGGTAAGCACTTTGTGCGCACGTCACTAAGGTTAGGGTGATGGTTAGGGTTTAGGGTAAGGGTTAGGGTTAGGGGTTAGGGTTTGGGGTTAGGGTTAGAGTTAGGGTTAGGGTTTAGGGTTAGGGTTTAGGGTTAGGGGTTCTGGGTAGGGTTCCCCTGGAAGAACAAAGTTAGGACTCACTTATTGGAATGGGGACCACCCCCAAAGGTCAAAGGTCAGCAGGCATGTCCCCCAGAGTTCAAAGGTCATGAGGTGTGGCTGACCCAACCCCACCAAAGTGTTCCATCTACCCAAACTCGGGGCATCAGCAAGTCGGGGCATCAGCAAGTCAGGGTAAGCACTTTGCGCGTGCTTTGCATGTGCTTTGCTAGGGTTAGGGTGAGGGTTAGGATTAGGGTTAGGGATTAGAGTTGTGGTTAGGGTTTAGGGTTAGGATTAGTGTTAGGGGTTAGGGTTGGGGTTAGGGTTTCCCCTGGAAAAACAGAGTTAGGACTCAGGGATTGGAATAGGGACCAACCCCAAAGGTCAAAGGTCAGCAGGCATGTCCCCCAGAGGTCAAAGGTCAAGAGGTGTGGCTTAGCCACCCCAACCAAAGTGTTCCGCCTACACCAACAAAGTCACAGCATCACAAAGTCAGGGTAAGCGCTTTGCGTGCACTTCACTAGGGTTAGGGTAAGGGTTTAGGGTTAAGGTTAGGGTTTAGGGTTAGGGTTAGGGTTAGGGGTTTAGGGTTAGGGTTTAGGGTTAGGGGTTAGTGTTAGTATTAGTGTTTAGGGTTAGGGTAAGGGTTAGGGTTAGGGTTTCCCCTGGAAGAACAAGGCCAGGGCTCAGAGATTGGAATAGGGACCACCCCAAAGCTCAAAGGTCAGCAAGCATGTCCCCCAGAGGTCAAAGGTCAAGAGGTGTGGCTGACCTACCCCCACCAAAGTGTTCCACCTACCCAAACTAAGTGGGGGCATCAGCAAGTCGGGGCATCAGCAAGTCAGGGTAAGCACTTTGCACATGCTTTGCATGTGCTTTGCTAGGGTTAGGGTGAGGGTTAGGATTTAGAGTAAGGGGTTAGGGTTTAGGGGTAGGGTTAGGGTTAGGGATTAGAGTTATGGTTAGAGTTTAGGGTTAGGATTAGTGTTAGGGGTTAGGGTTGGGGTTAGGGTTTCCCCTGGAAGAACAGAGTTAGGACTCAGGGATTGGAATAGGGACCAACCCAAAAGGTCAAAGGTCAGCAGGAATTCCTCCAGAGGTCAAAGGTCAAGAGGTGTGGCTGACCCACCCCCACCAAAGTGTTCCGCCTACACCAACAAAGTCACAGCATCAGCAAGTCGGGGTAAGCGCTTTGCATGCACTTCACTAGGGTTAGGGTTAGGGTAAGAGTTTATGGTTAAGGTTAGGTGTTTAGGGTTAGTGTTTTAGGGTTAGGGTTTAGGGTTAGGGTTAGGGGTTAGTGTTAGTATTAGGGTTTAGGGTTAGGGTTAGGGTAAGGGTTAGGGTTAGAGTTTCCCCTGGAAGAACAAGGTAAGGACTCAGAGATTGGAATAGGGACCACCCCCAAAGCTCAAAGGTCAGCAGGCATGTCCCCCAGAGGTCATAGGTCAAGAGGTGTGGATGACCTACCCCCACCAAAGTGTTCTGCCTACCCCATCTAAGTTGGGGCATCAGCAAGTCGGGGCATCAGCAAGTCAGGGTAAACGCTTTGCACGCGCTTTGCTAGGTTTAGGGTTTGGGGTTAGTGTTACAGTTAGGGTTAGTGTTTAAGGTTAGGGGTTAGGGTATAGGGTTAGGGTTAGGATTTACAATTAGTGTTAGGGTTAGGGGTTTGGGTTAGGGTTTCCCCTGGAAGAACAAGGTTAGGACTCAGGGTTTGGAATAGGGACCACCCCCAAAGGTCAAACATCAGCAAGCATGTCACCCAGAGGTCAAAGGTCAAGAGGTATTGCTGACCCACCCCCACCAATGTGTGCCACCTACCCCAACTAAGTCGGGGCATCAGCAAGTCGGGGTAAGTGCTTTGCGCGTGCCTCGCTAGGGTTAGGGTGAGGGTTAGGGTTAGGGTTTAGTGTTAGGGTTTAGAGTTAGAGATAGGGTTAGGGTTTAGGGTTAGGGTCAAAGGTCAAAGGTCAGCAGGCATGTCCCCCAGAGGTCAAAGGTCAAGAGGTGTGGCTGACCCACCCCTACCAAAGTGTTCCGCCTACCCCAACTAAGTCGGGGCGTCAGCAAGTCGGTGCATCAGCAAGTCGGGGTAAGCACTTTGCATGTGCTTTGCTAGGGTTAGGGTTAGGGTTTAGGGTGAGGGTTAGTGTTTAGGGTTAGGATTAGGGTTAGTGGTTAGGGTTTAGGGTTAGGGTTTACAATTAGGGTTAGGGTTAGGGGTTTGGGTTAGGGTTAGGGTTTCCCCTGGAAGAACAAGGCTAGGACTCAGGGATTGGAATAGGGACAACCCCCAAAGGTCAAAGGTCAGCAGGCATGTCCCCCAGAGGTCAAAGGTCAAGAGGTGTGGCTGACCCACCCCACCAAAGTGTTCCGCCTACACAAACTAAGTCAGGGCATCAGCAAGTCAGGGCATCAGCAGGTCGGGGTATTTGCGCGCACCTCGCTAGGGTTAGGGTGAGGGTTAGGGTTAGGGCTTAGGGTTAGGGTTTAGGTTAGAGAAAGGGTTAGGGTTTAGGGTTAGGGTTAGAGTTAGGGGTTAGTGTTAGGATTTAGGGTTTGGTTAGAGGTTATGGTTAGGGTTTAGGGTTAGGATTAGGGTTTAGTGTTATGGGTTAGGATTAGGGTTTAGGGTTAGGGTTTCCCCTGGAAGAACAAGGTTAGAACTCAGGGATTGGAATAGGGACCACCCCCAAAGGTCAAAGGTCAGCAGCTGTGTCCCCCAGAGGTCAAATGTCAGGAGATGTGGCTGACTCATGACCACCAAAGTTTTCCACCTACCAAAACTATGCCGGGGCATCAGCAAGTCGGGGCATCAGCAAGTTGGGGTTAGCACTTTGCACGCACTCAGTGTGTGCGTTTGTGCTTCGCGTAAATGTTTTTCTAAGGGCTGCTGCGCAGGTTAGTGTTTAGGATTAGGGCTTAGGGTTAGGGTTTAGGGTCAGGGTTAGGATTAGGGTTTAGGGTTAGGGTTCGGGTTAGTGTTTGGGGTTATATTATACCACAAAAATGCATGTGTCAAAAAATTAAATATGTATATTCGGTAACAGGTACATCACACATCAATACAGCATATTTACCCAATGATGAGTGTCCTAAACCAAGGAGCTTTTTGTTAGAGAGATCCCCTTAAAATCGAAAGATTGTCTGTTCACCTTCCCCCAGAGGTCCCATGGCATCACCGCCGCAGCCCCTATTCCCAGGGGGAGATCCCAAAAATGTGGCTTACAAGAGATCACACTGTAAAGCGCCCCCTATCTATGCGCAGACCACTCAGTCGGACAAGTAGGGAGGACACCTGCAGCAACAACCCGAGAAGGAAAAAACAACAACAAAAATCGGAATATTATATATTAGTATGCACTCCAACGTAAAGTTTAAAAAAGTGTGTATGTGTTTGTATCTACTTGGTTATAAAAAACCATGGATACATATATATACCCATTACATTGGCCTTGGCCTATGCATATTGGGTATATGTGTCTGTGCGTGGGGAAGTCCACACACAAATATACATATGTGTATACACACATATGCCATACTTATGATTTTGAGTATAGAAAGTGTAACGGAGTGCATACAAAGGTAAATAAAGCGCAATAAGGGATGAAAAGGAGAGTAGTTAGTTGCATATTAGTCCCTCGACCATATTGAAAAAAGAGGTGTGAATGGAATAAAAATGTGTGATTGGTGAAAAATAGCACTTAACAGTGAAAGAAGTATGTAAACAAAGCGTGAATCCCTAATATGGACAACAAGAGTGTGTGAAAAGTGAACACACAAAAATGTGAAAAGCAAAGACTACTTAAAGGTAGTGGGTGAGTCATGTAAAAACAGGTGAAAAAGTGCCCACATATGGGAAAAGGGCAAGTGTACAAAGTATATTACCTAATGAGCAAGGTGAGGGTAGTGCGGGGAACCACACTATGTTGCCCTGTGTGCTTGCACTTAGGTGTGACCTAACCCGGGATTGGTCACTACCTTGAACAGGCTAGGTAAACGCCAGTCCAGGTTACCATTTGGCAAGTCTGAAAGTATAAAATAAAGTAAAAAAGTATTGTATACATTTGAATATCTGAGATGTATATATGGTCATTGTAATAGACCAATTGTTATATATAGGGCAACAAAAGTGCAATGACATGAAAAAAAGGTGGTGTACTTACAATGTGAAGCTGCAGGAGAAACCGTCAGCTGGACAGAAAGGTATTCAGGATGGTCTGAAGGGGGCTGAAAGAATGTATATAAGCCCTTGATTTGGGGCGGGATTCCGACATGGATTGATTGGCGACAGGTGTCAACATTCCACTAATAAGACCACTCCAAGGAGACCGCGCTTGGGGGCATGGCAGCCAAAGGCGGCCTCGTGTGATCTCCTCGGCGTTCAGGGCGAGCGAGAGCTCCGTCCGCTGACGTCATCACCGTCGCAATTGCGTGACGCGTCCGCATCACGTGGTACGCGCGGGGCCCCGCGCATGCGCAGTGAGCGGAGACGTCCGGGGATGTCCCTGAACGCCGCCGGCAAGGGGAATCCCCAATATGGTAGCCAGGTCCAGCCTGGGTATCCAATGGGGAAAGGCGGGAGGAGGAGCCAACCATACAGGAGCCCCTCCTCCCCGCCTTACCTTGCCGGGAAGACACATCTAGGAAAATCAGCCCTGGTACGTGGGCGGCGCCAGCAGCCATAGTGACTACACATAGGGGGAAGGGAAACAATCCATATAGGGGACAAAAATTCAACTATTGTACAGGATCAGAAAAGAATAAGAATAATACATGTAAGTATATCATCCTATATTAGTACATACATATTTTGGCAAAGAGGATTTACACATAAGATATCCATATATGTAGAGTAAGCTCACATGTCTAAGTATATAAAGGTAAAATAAAACACATATTAGAGCAAAAGAGAGACAACAAAGGATGAAATTGAAATTGAATATATACTGCATATCCAGAGAATACGCAGAATAAATACATAATGATCATAAATGTCCCTGGACTATCAGAGGGGGTTAAGTTTTAGGGTTAGGGTTAGAGTTAGGGGTTAGGGTAGGGGTTATTGTTAGGATCAGGGTGAGGGTCAGGGTGAGGGTTAGGGTTTAGGGTTAGGGGTTAGGCTTAGGTTTTAGGGTTAGGGTTTCCCCTGGAAGAACAAGGTTAGGACTCAATGATTGGAATAGGGACCACCCCCAAAGGTCAAACATCAGCAGGCTTGTTTTTTCATGGGGTCATCATAATGTTTAGGCTGATCATGGGGTGGTCATAATATTTTGGCTGATCATGTTGTGGTCATAATGTTTTGGCTGATAATGGGGTGGTCATAAATTATTTGGCTCATCGTGGGGGGGTCATAATGTTTTGGCTGATCATGTTGTAGTCATAATATTTGGCTGATCATGGGGTTGTCAGCTTTTGGCACCTCCCACTCTAGTTTTGAACATTTTGCCATTCATTCCTATGGGACCAATTTTGCCTCAAAAATGACAACATCAGTAGTAGAAGTAATAGCACACCAATTAAATGACATTGAGGCCGGATTCACATTGGTATTTTTCAGCTTTTCACAAAGTTCCACAAGGTAATAGCACACCAATTAAATGACATTGAACATTTCGCCATTCATTTCTATGGGACCAATTTTTCCGCAAAAATTACAATATTTCGTGAACCATTCAGCGAAAGGTTCCACAAAGTAATAGCACACCAATCGGGAACAATCCCCAGGTTTCGGTATATTACTTGTCTATGTAGTGTAAAAGTTGTGGGAGGAGTTAAAGTGGTAAATTTGGCTATAATAAGAATAATATTAACTAGAAAAGCTACAATTTCTGGGGAAATTGTGAAAAAAGTTCTTGCCTCTACAACTGGAGTGGGTGGAGTAACTGGGTGGGGTGGAGTGGCTTGAGTAACTGTGAAAAGTTTTAAAAAGCTTAATATTTTAAAAAGTATAAATAGTAGTATGATGATTTTATTTTAAAAATGATTTTATTTTAAAAATGATTTTTTTTTCAAAAATGATTGTTACATTTTTTTTTTCATAGGGTGATCATAATGTTTTGGCTGATCATGTCATGGTCATAATGTTTTGACTGATCGTGGGGTGGACATAATGTTTTGGCTGATCATGGGGGGTCATAATATTTTGGCTGATTATGGCGTGGTCATAATGTTTTGGCTGATCATGGGGGGTCATAATGTTTTGGCTGATAATGGGGTGGTCATAATGTTTTGGCTGATCATGTTGTGGTCATAATGGTTTGGCTGATCGTGGGGTGGACATAATGTTTTTGGTGATCATGGGGGGGTCATAATATTTTGGCTGATTATGGCGTAGTCATAATGATTTGGATGATTATGGCGTGGTCATAATATTTTGTCTGATCATGGGGGGTCATAATGTTTTGGCTGATTATGGCGTGGTCATAATATTTTCGCTGATCATGGGGCAGTCATAATGTTTTGGTTGATCATGAGGAGTCATAATGTTTTGGCTGATCATGGGGGGTCATAATGTTTTGGCTGATAATGAGGTGGTCATAATGTTTTGGCTGATCATGTTGTGGTCATAATGTTTTGGCTCATCATGGTGGGTCAGCTTTTGTCATACCTTCATCTAGCAGATGAAGGTATGACCACATGCATTTGGGGGGTCTCAGCATCTTGTGTTTACAACCACTGTTTCCTAGCAATGCTCATGTCCTGTTTATGCTTCACAAATACTGCTCAATACACAATACACAGGATAATGATAGATGTAATAACTGTGCAGTAATTTAAATGGCCGTATTTTAAAAACTATAAATCCTACAGCGAAGATCTTTATATTGTGAGAATCACAAGACCCAGACCTAGATTTTGATGCATAGTATGTCTCTGAAATATTAAAATTGAAGGCACAGTCGTAGTTTAGAGATTGCCCTTCAAATTTGAAGGGGCTAGAGTGTAGTTTCAATTAATGTCAATGGACGGTGTGAGTTGCAAACAAATGCTCATATTATGAAAACTATCAGGACTATGGCTTAGCTGTGGACATGTTTAGTGGCAGCAGGGATAGCTGAACGTTTTGATATAAGATTTGTGTAGGTGGGCTTGAAAATGAGGGAGTAGTGGCAGTTTAGAAATCATGTCCTGATTTTTCAGCTTTTGTCACCTCCCACTCTAGTTTTGAACATTTCCCCATTCATTCCTAAGGGACAAATTTCGCCGCAAAAATGACGATATTTCGTGAACCATTTGGCGAAATGTTCCACAAAGTAATAGCACACCATTCGGGAACAATCCGCACGTTTCAGTATATTACTTGTCTATGTAGTGTAAAAGCTGTGGGAGGAGTTACGGTGGAAAATTTGGCAATAATAATAATAAGAATAATATATATGTGAGATAACAGTAAGTGGTCTTGCTATGCAAGAACACTTAACTGGAAAAGCTACAATATCTAGGGAAATTGTGATGTGTTCCTGCCTCTACAACTGGAGTGGGTGGAGTAACTGGGTGGAGTGGCTTGAGTAACTGTTGTGTGGTTGGAGTGGCTGGAGTAACTGAAAAGTGTTAAAAAGCTTAATATTTAAAAAAGTATAAATAGTAGTAAAACAGTTGAAGTCCCATCATTAGCTGAAAGAGCTGAACATTTTTTCAAAAATTTTTTTTTTTTCAAAAATGTTTTTTTTTTCAAAAATGTTTTTTTTTTTCAAAAATGATTTTTTTTATTAAAATTTTTTTTTTCAAAAGTGATTATGTTTTTGTTTTTTTTCAAAAATGAATTTTTTTTAATGATTTTTTTTTCAAAAATTATTATTTTTTTAATGATTTTTTTTCAAAAATGATTTTTTTTTTCAAAAATGATTTTTTAATATTTTTTAAAAATTATTTAAAAAAAATTTTTTTTTTTTTTTTAATTTTTTTCAAAAATTATTTTTTTTCATTTTTTCAAAAATGATTTTTTTTCAAAAATGTTTTTTTTAAATATAATTTTTTTTGATGGGGTGGTCAGAATGTTTTGTCTGATCATGGGGGGGTCATAATGTGAGCTTTTGTCACCTCCCACTCTAGTTTTGAACATTTCGCCATTCATTCCTATGGGACCAATTTCGCCACAAAAATGATATTTTGTGAACCATTCAGCGAAACGTTCCACAAAGTAATAGCACACTAATTAAATGACATTGAGGCTGGATTCACACTGGTATTTTTCAGCTTTTCACAAAGTTCCACAAGGTAATAGCACACCAATTAAATGACATTGAACATTTCGCCATTCATTCCTATGGGACCAATTTTCTGCAAAAACTATGATATTTTGTGAAAAATTTGGCGAAACGTTCCACAAAGTAATAGCACACCATTCGGGAACAATCTGCATGTTTTGGTATATTACTGTCTATGTAGTTTAAAAGCTGTAGGAGGAGTTAGGGTGGTATGATCATGGGGTTGTCAGCTTTTGTCACCTCCCACTCTAGTTTTGAACATTTCGCCATTCATTCCTATGTGACTAATTTTGCCGCAAAAACGACGATAGTTCATGAACCATTCGGTGAAACGTTCCACAAAGTAATAGCACACCAATGAAATGATATTGATTCCGGATTCACACTGATATTTTTCAGCTTCTCAGAAAGTTCCACAAGGTAATAGCACACCAATTAAATGACATTGAACATTTCGCCATTCTTTCCTATAGGACCAATATTGCCGCAAAAATGACGATATTTTGTGAACCATTCGGCGAAAAAAGTTCCACAAAGTAATAGCACTCCAATTAAATGACATTGAGGCCGGATTCACATTGGTATTTTTCAGCTTTTCACAAAGTTCCACAAGGTAATAGTACACCAATTAAATGACATTGAACATTTCACCATTCATTTCTATGGGACTAATTTTGCCGCAAAAACAATGATATTTCATGAACCATTTGGCGAAAAGTTCCACAAAGTAATAGCACACCAATCGGGAATAATCTGCACATTTCGATATATTACTTGTCTATGTAGTGTAAAAACTGTGGGAGGAGTTAGGGTGCTAAATTTGGCTATAATAATAATAAGAAGAAGAACTAGAAAAGCTACAATTTCTGGGAAAATTGTGAAAAGTTTTCTTGCCTCTACAACTGGAGTGGGCGGAGTAACTGGGTGGAGTGGCTTGAGTAACTGTGAAAAGTGTTAAAAAGCTCAATATTTTAGAAAGTATAAATAGTAGTAAAAAAGTTGAAGTTCCATCATTAGCTGAAAGAGCTGAACATTATTTTCAAAAGTTTTTTTTTTTCAAAAATGAATTTTTTTTTTTCAAAAATAATTTTTTTTTTTAAATGTTTTTTTTTCAAAAAATTTTTTTTTCATGGGGTGGTATTCATTATGAATGTATTGGCTGATTATGGGGTGGTCATAATGTTTTGGCTGATCATGGGATTGTCAGCTTTTGTCACCTCCCACTCTAGTTTTTAACATTTCACCATTCATTCCTATGGGACCAATTTTGCCGCAAAAACGACAATATTTCGTGAACCATTTGGCGAAACGTTCCACAAAGTAATGGCACACCAATCAAATGACTGATTCCGGATTCACACTGCTATTTTTCAGCTTTTAACAAAGTTCCACAAGGCAATAGCACACCAATTAAATGACATTGAACATTTCGCTATTCATTCCTATGGGACCAATTTTCCGCAAAAACTATGATATTTCGTGAAAAATTTGGCAAAACGTTCCACAAAGAAATAGCACATCAATCGGGAACAATCTGCACATTTCCGTATATTGCTGTCTATGTAGTGTAAAAACTGTCTATGTAGTTTAAAAGCTGTGGGAGGAGTTAGGGTGGTATGATCATGGGGTTGTCAGCTTTTGTCACCTCCCACTCTAGTTTTGAACATTTCCCCATTCATTCCTATGGGACCAATTTCACCGCAAAAATGACAATATTTCGTGAACCATTTGGCGAAACGTTCCACAAAGTAATGGCACACCAATCAAATGACTGATTCCGGATTCACACTGGTATTTTTCAGCTTTTAACAAAGTTCCACAAGGTAATAGCACACCAATTAAATGACATTGAACATTTCGCCATTCATTCCTATGGGACCAATTTTCTGCAAAAACTACGATATTTTGTGAAAAATTTGGCGAAACGTTCCACAAAGTAATAGCACACCATTCGGGAACAATCTGCATGTTTTGGTATATTACTGTCTATGTAGTTTAAAAGCTGTAGGAGGAGTTAGGGTGGTATGATCATGGGGTTGTCAGCTTTTGTCACCTCCCACTCTAGTTTTGAACATTTCGCCATTCATTCCTATGTGACTAATTTTGCCGCAAAAACGACGATAGTTCATGAACCATTCGGTGAAACGTTCCACAAAGTAATAGCACACCAATGAAATGATATTGATTCCGGATTCACACTGATATTTTTCAGCTTCTCAGAAAGTTCCACAAGGTAATAGCACACCAATTAAATGACATTGAACATTTCGCCATTCTTTCCTATAGGACCAATATTGCCGCAAAAATGACGATATTTTGTGAACCATTCGGCGAAAAAAGTTCCACAAAGTAATAGCACTCCAATTAAATGACATTGAGGCCAGATTCACACTGGTAATTTTCAGCTTTTCACAAAGTTCCACAAGGTAATAGTACACCAATTAAATGACATTGAACATTTCACCATTCATTTCTATGGGACTAATTTTGCCGCAAAAACAATGATATTTCATGAACCATTCGGCGAAAAGTTCCACAAAGTAATAGCACACCAATCGGGAATAATCCGCACATTTCGATATATTACTTGTCTATGTAGTGTAAAAAATGTGGGAGGAGTTAGGGTGCTAAATTTGGCTATAATAATAATAAGAAGAAGAACTAGAAAAGCTACAATTTCTGGGGAAATTGTGAAAAGTTTTCTTGCCTCTACAACTGGAGTGGGCAGAGTAACTGGGTGGAGTGGCTTGAGTAACTGTGAAAAGTGTTAAAAAGCTCAATATTTTAAAAAGTATAAATAGTAGTAAAAAAGTTGAAGTTCCATCATTAGCTGAAAGAGCTGAACATTTTTTTCAAAAGTTTTTTTTTTCAAAAATGAATTTTTTTTTTTCAAAAATAATTTTTTTTTTTTAAATGTTTTTTTTTCAAAAAATTTTTTTTTCATGGGGTGGTATTCATTATGAATGTATTGGCTGATTATGGGGTGGTCATAATGTTTTGGCTGATCATGGGATTGTCAGCTTTATCACCTCCCACTCTAGTTTTTAACATTTCACCATTCATTCCTATGGGACCAATTTCGCAGCAAAAACGACAATATTTCGTGAACCATTTGGCGAAATGTTCCACAAAGTAATGGCACACCAATCAAATGACTGATTCCGGATTCACACTGGTATTTTTCAGCTTTTAACAAAGTTCCACAAGGCAATAGCACACCAATTAAATGACATTGAACATTTCGCTATTCATTCCTATGGGACCAATTTTCCGCAAAAACTATTATATTTCGTGAAAAATTTGGCAAAACGTTCCACAAAGAAATAGCACATCAATCGGGAACAATCTGCACGTTTCCGTATATTGCTGTCTATGTAGTGTAAAAACTGTCTATGTAGTTTAAAAGCTGTGGGAGGAGTTAGGGTGGTATAATCATGGGGTTGTCAGCTTTTGTCACCTCCCACTCTAGTTTTGAACATTTCCCCATTCATTCCTATGGGACCAATTTCACCGCAAAAACGTCAATATTTTGTGAACCATTTGGCGAAACGTTCCACAAAGTAATGGCACACCAATCAAATGACTGATTCCGGATTCACACTGGTATTTTTCAGCTTTTAACAAAGTTCCACAAGGTAATAGCACACCAATTAAATGGCATTGAACATTTCGCCATTCATTCCTATGGGACCAATTTTCTGCAAAAACTACGATATTTTGTGAAAAATTTGGCGAAACGTTCCACAAAGTAATAGCACACCATTTGGGAACAATCTGCATGTTTTGGTATATTACTGTCTATGTAGTTTAAAAGCTGTAGGAGGAGTTAGGGTGGTATGATCATGGGGTTGTCAGCTTTTGTCACCTCCCACTCTAGTTTTGAACATTTCGCCATTCATTCCTATGTGACTAATTTTGCCGCAAAAACGATGATAGTTCATGAACCATTCTGTGAAACGTTCCACAAAGTAATAGCACACCAATGAAATGATATTGATTCCGGATTCACACTGATATTTTTCAGCTTCTCAGAAAGTTCCACAAGGTAATAGCACACCAATTAAATGACATTGAACATTTCACCATTCTTTCCTATAGGACCAATATTGCCGCAAAAATGACGATATTTTGTGAACCATTCGGCGAAAAAAGTTCCACAAAGTAATAGCACTCCAATTAAATGACATTGAGGCCGGATTCACACTGGTAATTTTCAGCTTTTCACAAAGTTCCACAAGGTAATAGTACACCAATTAAATGACATTGAACATTTCACCATTCATTTCTATGGGACTAATTTTGCTGCAAAAACAATGATATTTCATGAACCATTCGGCGAAAAGTTCCACAAAGTAATAGCACACCAATCGGGAATAATCCGCACATTTCGATATATTACTTGTCTATGTAGTGTAAAAACTGTGGGAGGAGTTAGGGTGCTAAATTTGGCTATAATAATAAGAAGAAGAACTAGAAAAGCTACAATTTCTGGGGAAATTGTGAAAAGTGTTCTTGCCTCTACAACTGGAGTGGGCGGAGTAACTGGGTGGAGTGGCTTGAGAAACTGTGAAAAGTGTTAAAAAGCTCAATATTTTAAAAAGTATAAATAGTAGTAAAAAAGTTGAAGTTCCATCATTAGCTGAAAGAGCTGAACATTTTTTCAAAAGTTTTTTTTTTTCAAAAATGAATTTTTTTTTTCAAAAATAATTTTTTTTTTTAAATGTTTTTTTTTCAAAAAATTATTTTTTCATGGGGTGGTATTCATTATGAATGTATTGGCTGATTATGGGGTGGTCATAATGTTTTGGCTGATCATGGGATTGTCAGCTTTTGTCACCTCCCACTCTAGTTTTTAACATTTCACCATTCATTCCTATGGGACCAATTTCGCCGCAAAAACGACAATATTTCGTGAACCATTTGGCGAAACGTTCCACAAAGTAATGGCACACCAATCAAATGACTGATTCCGGATTCACACTGGTATTTTTCAGCTTTTAACAAAGTTCTACAAGGCAATAGCACACCAATTAAATGACATTGAACATTTCGCTATTCATTCCTATGGGACCAATTTTCCGCAAAAACTATTATATTTCGTGAAAAATTTGGCAAAACGTTCCACAAAGAAATAGCACATCAATCGGGAACAATCTGCACGTTTCCGTATATTGCTGTCTATGTAGTGTAAAAACTGTCTATGTAGTTTAAAAGCTGTGGAAGGAGTTAGGGTGGTATGATCATGGGGTTGTCAGCTTTTGTCACCTCCCACTCTAGTTTTGAACATTTCCCCATTCATTCCTAAGGGACCAATTTCACCGCAAAAAAGTCAATATTTCGTGAACCATTCTGTGAAACGTTCCACAAAGTAATAGCACACCAATTAAATGACATTGTTTCCGGATTCACACTGGTATATTTCAGCTTTTCACAAAGTTCCACAAGGTAATAGCACACCAATTAAATGACATTGAACATTTCACCATTCATTCCTATGGGACCAATATTGCCGCAAAAATTACAATATTTCGTGAACCATTCGGTGAAAAAAGTTCCACAAAGTAATAGCACACCAATCGGGAACAATCCGCACCTTCGGTTTATTACTTGTCCATGTAGTTTAAAATCTGTGGGAGGAGTTAGGGTGGTATGATCACGGGGTTGTCAGCTTTTGTCACCTCCCACTCTAGTTTTGAACATTTCCCCATTCATTCCTATGGGACCAATTTCACTGCAAAAATGATGATATTTTGTGAACCATTCGACGAAACGTTCCACAAAGTAATAGCACACCAATCGGGAACAATCCGTGCGTTTCGGTATATTACTTGTCTATGTAGTGTAAAAACTGTGGGAGGAGTTAGGGTGGTAAATTTGGCTATAATAAGAATAATAATAATAACTAGAAAAAGCTACAATTTCTGGGGAAATTATGAAAAGTGTTCTTGCCTCTACAACTGGAGTGGGTGGAGTAACTGGGTGGAGTGGCTTTAGTAATTGTGTGGTTGGAGTGGCTGGAGTAACTGTAAAAAGTGTTAAAAAGCTTAATATTTTAAAAAGTATAAATAGTAGTAAAAAAGTTGAAGTCCCATCATTAGCTGAAAGAGCTGAACATTTTTTTTTCAAAAATTATTTTTTTTTTCAAAAATATATGTATTTTTTTTTCAAAAGATTTTTTTCTTCAAAAATGATTTTTTTTTAAATGATTTTTTTTCAAAAATGATTGTTAAAATTTTTTTTTTTTCATGGGGTGATCGTAATGTTTTGGCTGATCATGTTGTGGTCATAATGTTTTGGCTGATCGTGGAGTGGACATAATGTTTTGGCTGATCATGGGGGGTCATAATATTTAGCCTGATTATGGCGTGGTCATAATGATTTGGCTGATTATGGCGTGGTCACAATGTTTTGGCTGATCATGGGGGGGTCATAATGGTTTGGCTGACCGTGGGGTGGACATAATGTTTTGGCTGATCATGGGGCGGTCATAATGATTTGGCTGATTATGGCGTGGTCATAATGTTTTGGCTGATCATTGGGGGGTCATAATATTTTGGTTGATCATGGGGCGGTCATAATGTTTTGGCTGATCATGGGGCGGTCATAATGTTTTGGCTGATTATGGTGTGGTCATAATGTTTTGGCTGATCATGGGGCGGTCATAATGATTTGGCTGATTATGGCGTGGTCATAATGTTTTGGCTGATCATGGGGGGGTCATAATAATTTGGCTGATCATGGGGTGGTCATAATATTTTGGCTGATCATGGGGTGGTCATAATGTTTTGGCTGATCACGTTGTGGTCATAATGTTTTGGCTGATCATGGGGCGGTCATAATGTTTTGTCTGATCATGTTGTGGTCATAATGTTTTGGCTGAACATGGGGCGGTCATAATATTTTGGCTGATCATGTTGTGGTCATAATGTTTTGGCTGATCATGTTGTGGTCATAATGTTTTGGCTGATCATGTTGTGGTCATAATGTTTTGGCTGATCGTGGGGTGGTCATAATGATTTGGCTGATCATGGGGGGTCATAATGTTGTTTGGCTGATAATGGGGTGGTCATAATGTTTTGGCTGATCATGGGGGGTCATAATGGTTTGGCTGATCGTGGGGTGGACATAATATTTTGGCTGATCATGGGGGGTTGTAATATTTTGGCTGATCATGGGGGGTCATAATGTTTTGGCTGATCATGGGGGGTCATAATGTTTTGGCTGATCATGGGGAGTCAGCTTTTGTCATACCTTCATCTAGCAGATGAAGGTATGACCACATGCATTTGGGGAGTCTCAGCATCTTGTGTTTACAACCACTGTTTCCTAGCAACGCTCATGTCCTGTTTATGCTTCACAAATACTGCTCAATACACAATACACAGGACCATGATAGCTGTAGTAACTGTGCAGTAATTCAAATGGCTGTATTTTAAAAACTATAAATCCTACAGCGAAGATCTTTATATTGTGAGAATCACAAGACCCAGACCTAGATTTTGATGCATAGTATGTCTCTGAAATACTAAAAATGGAGGCATGGTCGCAGTTTAGAAATTGCCCTTCAAATTTGAAGGGGCTAGAGTGTAGTTTCAATGAATGTCAATGGATGGTGTGAGTTGCAAACACATGGTCATATTGTGAAAACTATCAGGACTATGGCTTAGCCATGGACATGTTTAGTGGCAGCAGGGATAGCTGAACATTTTGATATAAGATTTGTGTAGGTGGGCTTGAAAATGAGGGAGTGGCGGCAGTTTAGAAATCATGCTCTGATTTTTCAGCTTTTGTCACCTCCCACTCTAGTTTCCCCATTCATTCCTATGGGGCCAATTTCGCTGCAAAAATGATGATATTTCATTAACCATTTGGTGAAACGTTCCACAAAGTAATAGCACACCAATCGGGAACAATCCACACGTTTCGGTATATTACTTGTCTATGTAGTGTAAAAACTGTGGGAGGAGTTAGGGTGGTAAATTTGGCTATAATAATAACTAGAAAAGGTACAATTTCTGGGGAAATTGTGAAAAGTGTTCTTGCCTCTACAACTGGAGTGGGCGGAGTAACTGGGTGGAGTGGCTTGAGTAACTGTTGTGTGGTTGGAGTGGCTGGAGTAACTGTGAAAAGTGTTAAAAAGCTTAATATTTTAAAAAGTATAAATAGTAGTAAAACAGTTGAAGTCTCATCATTAGCTGAAAGAGCTGAACATTTTTTTCAAAAATTATGATTTTTTTTCAAAAATTATGAATTTTTTTTTCAAAAATGATTTTTTTTTTCAAAAACGATTTTTTTTTCAAAAATAATTTTTTTTTTCAAAAATATTTTTTTTTTCAAAAATATTTTTTTTTCCAAAAATATATATATTTTTTTTTTCAAAAATAATTCTTTTTTTCAAAAATATATTTTTTTTTCAAAATTGATTTTATTTTTTTTTTCAAAAATGATTTTATTTTTTTTTTCAAAAATATTTTTTTTTTTTTCAAAAATGATTTTTTTTTTCAAAATTTTTTTTTTTACATGGGGCGGTCATAATGTTTTGGCTGATCATGGGGTGGTCATAATGTTTTGGCTGATCATGGGGTTGTCAGCTTTGTCACCTCCAATTTCACCGCAAAAACGATGATATTTCATGGACCATTTGGCGAAACGTTCCACAAAGTAATAGCACACCAATCGGGAACAATCCGCATGTTTCGGTATATTACTTGTCTCTGTAGTGTAAAAACAGCGGGAGGAGTCTACAAGCATTATCAAGTCTAGCAGATGAAGTCACATGCATTTGGGGTGTCTCAGCATCTTGTGTTTACAACCACTGTTTCCTAACAACGCTCATGCCCTGTTTATGCTTCACAAATACTGCTCAATACACAATAGACAGGATAATGATAGATTTAACAACTGTGCAGTAATTCAAATGGCCGTATTTTAAAAACTATACATCCTACAGTGAAGATCTTTATATTGTGAGAATCACAAGACCCAGACCTAGATTTTGATACATAGTATGTCTCTGAAATATTAACATTGAAGGC
Source organism: Aquarana catesbeiana (assembly GCF_042186555.1). Classification (NCBI taxonomy): domain Eukaryota; kingdom Metazoa; phylum Chordata; class Amphibia; order Anura; family Ranidae; genus Aquarana; species Aquarana catesbeiana. The sequence continues at coordinate 171,245,840 of NC_133335.1, read as the reverse complement.
ACGGTCGCAGTTTAGAAATTGCCCTTCAAATTTGAAGGGGCTAGAGTGTAGTTTCAATGAATGTCAATGGACGGTGTGAGTTGCAAACAAATGGTCATATTGTGAAAACTATCAGGACTATGGCTTAGTCGTGGACATGTTTGGTGGCAGCAGGGATAGCTGAACGTTTTGATATAAGATTTGTGTAGGTGGGCTTGAAAATGAGGGAGTGGCGGCAGTTTAGAAATCATGTTCTGATTTTTCAGCTTTTGTCACCTCCCACTCTAGTTTCTCCATTCATTCCTATGGGACCAATTTCGCTGCAAAAATGACGATATTTCGTGAACCATTCTGCGAAACATTCCACAAAGTAACAGCACACCATTTGGGAACAATCCGCACGTTTCGGTATATTACTTGTCTATGTAGTGTAAAAATTGTGGGAGGAGTTAGGGTGGTAAATTTGGCTATAATAATAATAAGAATAATAATATATATGTGAGATAACAGTAAGTGGTCTTGCTATGCAAGAAAACTTAATAATAACTAGAAAAGCTACAATTTCTGGCGAAATTGTGAAAAGTGTTTTTGCCTCTACAACTGGAGTGGGCGGAGTAACTGGATGGAGTGGCTTGAGTAACTGTGAAGTGTTAAAAAGCTTAATATTTTAAAAAGTATAAATAGTAGTAAAAAAGTTGAAGTTCAATCACTAGCTGAAAGAGCTGAACATTTTTTTCAAAAGTTTTTTTTTTCAAAAATGAATTATTTTTTTTCAAAAATGAATTTTTTTTTTCAAAAATGAATTATTTTTTTTCAAAAATGAATTTTTTTTCAAAAATGAATTTTTTTTTTCAAAAATGATTTTTTTTTTCAAAAATTAAATTTTTTTTTCAAAAATGAATTATTTTTTTTCAAAAATGATTTTTTTTTTTAAATGAAATTTTTTTTTTCAAAAATATTTTTTTTTTCAAAAATGAATTTTTTTTTTCAAAAATGAGTTTTTTTTTTTTTAATGAAATTTTTTTTTTCAAAAATATTTTTTTTTTTTTCAAAAATAATTTTTTTTTTTTCAAAAATGAATTTTTTTTTTTCAAAAGAATTTTTTTTTCAAAAATGATTTTTTTTTCAAAAATGAATTTTTTTTTTCAAAAATAATTTTTTCTTTTAAAAAATGTATTTTTTTTTTTCAAAAATGAATTTTTTTTTTCAAAAATGAATTTTTTTTTTCAAAAAATGATTTTTTTTTCAAAAATATATTTTTTTTATGGGGCGGTCATAATGTTTTGGCTGATCATGGGGTTGTCAGCTTTTGTCACCTCCCACTCTAGTTTTGAACATTTCACCATTCATTCCTATGAGACCAATATCGTCGCAAAAACGACGATATTTCGTGAACCATTCGGCGAAACGTTCCAGTAAGTAAAAGCACACAAATTAAATGACATTGATTCCGGATTCACACTGGTATATTTGAGCTTTTCACAAAGTTCCACAAGATAATAGCACACCAATTAAATGACATTGAACATTTCACCATTCATTCCTATTGGACCAATATTGCCGCAAAAACGACGATATTTCGTGAACCATTCGGCGAAAAAAGTTCCACAAAGTAATAGCACACCAATTAAATGACATTGAACGTTTCGCCATTCATTCCTATGGGACCAATTTTGCCGCAAAAACTATGATATTTCGTGAACCATTTGGTGAAACGTTCCACAAAGTAATAGCACACCAATCAGGAACAATCCGCACGTTTCGGTATATTACTTGTCTCTGTAGTGTAAAAACAGTGGGAGGAGTCTACAAGCATTATCAAGTCTAGCAGATGAAGTCACATGCATTTGGGGTGTCTCAGCATCTTGTGTTTACAACCACTGTTTCCTAGCAACGCTCATGCCCTGTTTATGCTTCACAAATACTGCTCAATACACAGAACACAGGATAATGATAGATGTAGTAACTATGCAGTAATTCAAATGGCCGTATTTTAAAAACTATAAATCCTACAGCGAAGATCTTTATATTGTGAGAATCACAAGACCCAGACCTAGATTTTGATGAATAGTATGTCTCTGAAATATTAAAAATGGAGGCACGGTCGCAGTTTAGAAATTGCCCTTCAAATTTGAAGGGGCTAGAGTGTAGTTTCAATGAATGTCAATGGACAGCGTGATTTGCAAACAAATGGTCATATTGTGAAAACTATCAGGACTATTGCTTAGCTGTGGACATGTTTAGTGGCAGCAGGGATAGCTGAACGTTTTGATATAAGATTTGTGTAGGTGGGCTTTAAAATGAGGGAGTGGCGGCAGTTTAGAAATCATGTTCTGATTTTTCAGCTTTTGTCACCTCCCACTCTAGTTTCCCCATTCATTCCTATGGGACCAATTTCACCACAAAAACGACGATATTTCGTGAACCATTCGGCGAAACGTTCCACAAAATAATAGCACACCATTCGGGAACAATCCGCACGTTTCGGTGTATTACTTGTCTATGTAGTGTAAAAACTGTGGGAGGAGTTAGGGTGGAAATTTGGCTATAATAATAATAATAATAACTAGAAAAGGTACAATTTCTGGGGAAATTGTGAAAAGTGTTCTTGTCTCTACAACTGGAGTGGGCGGAGTAACTGTAAAAAGTGTTAAAAAGCTTAATATTTTAAAAAGTATAAATAGTAGTAAAAAAGTTGAAGTCCCATCATTAGCTGAAAGAGCTGAACATTTTTTTCAAAAGTTTTTTTTTTCAAAAATGATTTTTTTATTTTCAAAAATGTTTTTTTTCTTCAAAAATGATTTTTTTTTTCAAAAATGAATTTTTTTTTCAAAAATTAAAATTTTTTTTTTTCAAAAATGAAAATTTTTTTTTCAAAAATGAAATTTTTTTTTTCAAAAATAAATTATTTTTTTTCAAAAATTTAATTTTATTTTCAAAAATGAATTATTTTTTTGCAAAAATGATTTTTTTTTTCAAAAATGAATTATTTTTTTTCAAAAATATTTTTTTTTTTCATGGGGCGGTCATAATGTTTTGGCTGATCATGGGGTTGTCAGCTTTTGTCACCTCCCACTCTAGTTTTTAACATTTCACCATTCATTCCTATGGGACCAATTTCGCCGCAAAAACGACAATATTTTGTGAACCATTCGGCGAAACGTTCCACAAAATAATTTTTTTTTTCATGGGGTGGTCATAATGTTTTGGCTGATTATGGGGTGGTCATAATGTTTTGGCTGATCATGGAGTTATCAGCTTTTGTAACCTGCTACTCTAGTTTTGAACATTTCGCCATTCATTCCTATGGGACCAATTTCACTGCAAAAACGACTATATTTCGTGAACCATTCTGCGAAACGTTCCACAAAGTAATAGCACACCAATTAAATGACATTGAGGCCGGATTCACACTGGTATTTTACAGCTTTTCACAAAGTTCCACAAGGTAATAGCACACCAATTTAAATGACATTGAACATTTCGCCATTCATTCCTATGGGACCAATTTCACTGCAAAAACGACGATATTTCGTGTTTTTTGGGGGAAACGTTCCACAAAGTAATAGCACACCAATCGGGAAAAATCCGCACGTTTCGGTATATTACTTGACTCTGTAGTGTAAAAACTGTGGGACAAGTCTACAAGCATTATCAAGCCTCACAGAGGAAGGTATGACCACATGCATTTGGGGGGTCTCAGCATCTTGTGTTTACAACCACTGTTTCCTAGCAACGCTCATGTCCTGTTTATGCTTCACAAATACTGCTCAATACACAATACACAGGACCATGATAGCTGTAGTAACTGTGCAGTAATTCAAATGGCCGTATTTTAAAAACTATAAATACTACCGCGAAGATCTTTATATTGTGAGAATCACAAGACCCAGAACTAGATTTAATGCATAGTATGTCTCTGAAATATTAAAAATGGAGGCATGGTCGCAGTTTAAAAATTGCCCTTCATATTTGAAGGGGCTAGAGTGTAGTTTCAATGAATGTCAATGGACGGTGTGAGTTGCAAACACATGGTCATATTGTGAAAACTATCAGGACTATGGCTTAGCCGTGGACATGTTTAGTGGCAGCAGGGATAGCTGAACGTTTTGATATAAGATTTGTGTAGGTGGGCTTGAAAATGAGGGAGTGGCGGCAGTTTAGAAATCATGTTCTGATTTTTCAGCTTTTGTCACCTCCCACTCTAGTTTCCCCATTCATTCCTATGGGACCAATTTCACCGCAAAAACGACGATATTTCGTGAACCATTCCGCAAAACGTTCCACAAAGTAATAGCACACCATTCGAGAACAATACGCACGTTTCGGTATATTACTTGTCTATGTAGTTTAAAAGCTGTGGGAGGAGTTAGGGTGGTAAATTTGGCTATAATAATAATAATAACTAGAAAAGGTACAATTTCTGGGGAAATTGTGAAAGTTTTCTTGCCTCTACAACTGGAGTGGGCGGAGTAACTGGGTGGAGTGGCTTGAGTAACTGTGAAAAGTGTTAAAAAGCTTAATATTTTAAAAAGTATAAATAGTAGTAAAAAAGTTCCATCATTCGCTGAAAGAGCTGAACATTTTTTTCAAAAGTAATTTTTTTTTTCAAAAATGAATTTTTTTTATTCAAAAATGATTTATTTTTCTTCAAAAATGAATTTTTTTTTCTTCAAAAATGATTTTTTTTTCAAAAGTAATTTTTTTTTTCAAAAGTAATTTTTTTTTTCAAAAATGAATTTTTTTATTTCAAAAATAATTTTTTTTTCGAAATTATTTTTTTTTTAAAGTAATTTTTTTTTCAAAAATAATTTTTTTTTTCAAAAATATTTTTTTTTTTCAAATATATTTTTTTTTTCAAAAATAATTTTTTTTTTAAAAGTAATTTTTTTTTCAAAAATATTTTTTTTTTTCAAAAATAATTTTTTTTTTCAAAAATAATTTTTTTTTTTCAAAAATATTTTTTTTTTTTCAAAAATTATTTTTTTATTTTTTTCAAAAATTTTTTTTTTTTTTCAAAAATATTTTTTTTTTTACATGGGGCGGTCATAATGTTTTGGCTGATCATGGGGTGGTCATAATGTTTTGGCTGATCATGGGGTTGTCAGCTTTTGTCACCTCCCACTCTAGTTTTGAACATTTCGCCATTCATTCCTATGGGACCAATTTCGCTGCAAAAACATCATTTCGTGGACCATTCAGCGAAATATTCCACAAAGTAATAACACACCAATCGGGAACAATCCGCTCGTTTCGGTATATTACTTGTCTCTGTAGTGTAAAAACTGTGGGAGGAGTCTACAAGCATTATCAAGTCTAGCAGATGAAGTCACATGCATTTGGGGTGTCTCAGCATCTTGTGTTTACAACCACTGTTTCCTAGCAACGCTCATGCCCTGTTTATGCTTCCCAAATACTACTTCATCAAAACTGCCCCATCAGAATTACCCCATCAAAACTGCCCCATCATATTCCTCTATTATAAATCAGTACATGGTGTGTCTGTCCCCTCCCCCGGGCTCTGTAATCAGAGCTGAGATGCTCCAGCCACCTCCCCCCCTGTGTATAACAGAAGCTTTGGTAACCATGGCAACAAAACAAACACTAACAGTACACTCTGATTAATGGCTAAAATTTCCTGAAATGACCTCTAAACAAATGGCCGTATTTTAAAAACTATACATCCTACAGCGAAGATCTTTATATTGTGAGAATTACAAGACCCAGACCTAGATTTTGATACATAGTATGTCTCTGAAATATTAAAAATGGAGGCACAGTCGCAGTTTAGAAATTGCCCTTCAAATTTGAAGGGGCTAGAGTGTAGTTTCAATGAATGTCAATGGACGGCGTGAGTTGCAAACAAATGGTCATATTGTGAAAACTATCAGGACTATGGCTTAGCCGTGGACATGTTTAGTGGCAGCAGGGATAGCTGAACGTTTTGATATAAGATTTGTGTAGGTGGGCTTGAAAATGAGGGAGTAGTGGCAGTTTAGAAATCATGTCCTGATTTTTCAGCTTTTGTCACCTCCCACTCTAGTTTTGAACATTTCCCCATTCATTCCTAAGGGACAAATTTCGCCGCAAAAATGACGATATTTCGTGAACCATTTGGCGAAATGTTCCACAAAGTAATAGCACACCATTCGGGAACAATCCGCACGTTTCAGTATATTACTTGTCTATGTAGTGTAAAAGCTGTGGGAGGAGTTAGGGTGGAAAATTTGGCAATAATAATAATAAGAATAATATATATGTGAGATAACAGTAAGTGGTCTTGCTATGCAAGAACACTTAACTGGAAAAGCTACAATGTCTAGGGAAATTGTGATGTGTTCCTGCCTCTACAACTGGAGTGGGCGGAGTAACTGGGTGGAGTGGCTTGAGTAACTGTTGTGTGGTTGGAGTGGCTGGAGTAACTGAAAAGTGTTAAAAAGCTTAATATTTAAAAAAGTATAAATAGTAGTAAAACAGTTGAAGTCCCATCATTAGCTGAAAGAGCTGAACATTTTTTCAAAAATTATTTTTTTTTTTCAAAAATGTTTTTTTTTTTCAAAAATTATTTTTTTTATTAAAAATTTTTTTTTTTCAAAAATGATTTTGTTTTTGTTTTTTTTCAAAAATGAATTTTTTTTAATGATTTTTTTTCAAAAATTATTATTTTTTTAATGATTTTTTTTCAAAAATGATTTTTTTTTCAAAAATGATTTTTTAATATTTTTTAAAAATTATTTTTAAAAAAAAATTTTTTTTTTTTTTAAAAATTTTTTTCAAAAATTATTTTTTTTCATTTTTTCAAAAATGATTTTTTTCAAAAACGTTTTTTTTAAATATAATTTTTTTTGATGGGGTGGTCAGAATGTTTTGGCTGATCATGGGGGGGTCATAATGTGAGCTTTTGTCACCTCCCACTCTAGTTTTGAACATTTCGCCATTCATTCCTATGGGACCAATTTCGCCACAAAAATGATATTTTGTGAACCATTCAGCGAAACGTTCCACAAAGTAATAGCACACTAATTAAATGACATTGAGGCCGGATTCACACTGGTATTTTTCAGCTTTTCACAAAGTTCCACAAGGTAATAGCACACCAATTAAATGACATTGAACATTTCGCCAATCATTCCTATGGGACCAATTTTCTGCAAAAACTACGATATTTTGTGAAAAATTTGGCGAAACGTTCCACAAAGTAAAAGCACACCATTCGGGAACAATCTTCATGTTTTGGTATATTACTGTCTATGTAGTTTAAAAGCTGTAGGAGGAGTTAGGGTGGTATGATCATGGGGTTGTCAGCTTTTGTCACCTCCCACTCTAGTTTTGAACATTTCGCCATTCATTCCTATGTGACTAATTTTGCCGCAAAAACGACGATAGTTCATGAACCATTCGGTGAAACGTTCCACAAAGTAATAGCACACCAATGAAATGATATTGATTCCGGATTCACACTGATATTTTTCAGCTTCTCAGAAAGTTCCACAAGGTAATAGCACACCAATTAAATGACATTGAACATTTCGCCATTCTTTCCTATAGGACCAATATTGCCGCAAAAATGACAATATTTTGTGAACCATTCGGCGAAAAAAGTTCCACAAAGTAATAGCACTCCAATTAAATGACATTGAGGCTGGATTCACACTGGTAATTTTCAGCTTTTCACAAAGTTCCACAAGGTAATAGTACACCAATTAAATGACATTGAACATTTCACCATTCATTTCTATGGGACTAATTTTGCCGCAAAAACAATGATATTTCATGAACCATTTGGCGAAAAGTTCCACAAAGTAATAGCACACCAATCGGGAATAATCTGCACATTTCGATATATTACTTGTCTATGTAGTGTAAAAACTGTGGGAGGAGTTAGGGTGCTAAATTTGGCTATAATAATAATAATAAGAAGAACTAGAAAAGCTACAATTTCTGGGGAAATTGTGAAAAGTTTTCTTGCCTCTACAACTGGAGTGGGCGGAGTAACTGGGTGGAGTGGCTTGAGTAACTGTGAAAAGTGTTAAAAAGCTCAATATTTTCAAAAGTATAAATAGTAGTAAAAAAGTTGAAGTTCCATCATTAGCTGAAAGAGCTGAACATTTTTTTCAAAAGTTTTTTTTTTTCAAAAATGAATTTTTTTTTTTCAAAAATAATTTTTTTTTTTAAATGTTTTTTTTTTCAAAAATTTTTTTTTTCATGGGGTGGTATTCATTATGAATGTATTGGCTGATTATGGGGTGGTCATAATGTTTTGGCTGATCATGGGATTGTCAGCTTTTGTCACCTCCCACTCTAGTTTTTAACATTTCACCATTCATTCCTATGGGACCAATTTTGCCGCAAAAATGACAATATTTCGTGAACCATTTGGCGAAGCGTTCCACAAAGTAATGGCACACCAATCAAATGACTGATTCCGGATTCACACTGCTATTTTTCAGCTTTTAACAAAGTTCCACAAGGCAATAGCACACCAATTAAATGACATTGAACATTTCGCTATTCATTCCTATGGGACCAATTTTCCGCAAAAACTATGATATTTCGTGAAAAATTTGGCAAAACGTTCCACAAAGAAATAGCACATCAATCGGGAACAATCTGCACATTTCCGTATATTGCTGTCTATGTAGTGTAAAAACTGTCTATGTAGTTTAAAAGCTGTGGGAGGAGTTAGGGTGGTATGATCATGGGGTTGTCAGCTTTTGTCACCTCCCACTCTAGTTTTGAACATTTCCCCATTCATTCCTATGGGACCAATTTCACCGCAAAAATGACAATATTTCGTGAACCATTTGGCGAAACGTTCCACAAAGTAATGGCACACCAATCAAATGACTGATTCCGGATTCACATTGGTATTTTTCAGCTTTTAACAAAGTTCCACAAGGTAATAGCACACCAATTAAATGACATTGAACATTTCGCCATTCATTCCTATGGGACCAATTTGCTGCAAAAACTACGATATTTTGTGAAAAATTTGGCGAAACTTTCCACAAAGTAATAGCACACCATTCGGGAACAATCTGCATGTTTTGGTATATTACTGTCTATGTAGTTTAAAAGCTGTAGGAGGAGTTAGGGTGGTATGATCATGGGGTTGTCAGCTTTTGTCACCTCCCACTCTAGTTTTGAACATTTCGCCATTCATTCCTATGTGACTAATTTTGCCGCAAAAACGACGATAGTTCATGAACCATTCGGTGAAACGTTCCACAAAGTAATAGCACACCAATGAAATGATATTGATTCCGGATTCACACTGATATTTTTCAGCTTCTCAGAAAGTTCCACAAGGTAATAGCACACCAATTAAATGACATTGAACATTTCGCCATTCTTTCCTATAGGACCAATATTGCCGCAAAAATGACGATATTTTGTGAACCATTCGGCGAAAAAAGTTCCACAAAGTAATAGCACTCCAATTAAATGACATTGAGGCCAGATTCACACTGGTAATTTTCAGCTTTTCACAAAGTTCCACAAGGTAATAGTACACCAATTAAATGACATTGAACATTTCACCATTCATTTCTATGGGACTAATTTTGCCGCAAAAACAATGATATTTCATGAACCATTCGGCGAAAAGTTCCACAAAGTAATAGCACACCAATCGGGAATAATCCGCACATTTCGATATATTACTTGTCTATGTAGTGTAAAAACTGTGGGAGGAGTTAGGGTGCTAAATTTGGCTATAATAATAATAAGAAGAAGAACTAGAAAAGCTACAATTTCTGGGGAAATTGTGAAAAGTTTTCTTGCCTCTACAACTGGAGTGGGCGGAGTAACTGGGTGGAGTGGCTTGAGTAACCGTGAAAAGTGTTAAAAAGCTCACTATTTTAAAAAGTATAAATAGTAGTAAAAAAGTTGAAGTTCCATCATTAGCTGAAAGAGCTGAACATTTTTTTCAAAAGTTTTTTTTTTCAAAAATGAATTTTTTTTTTTCAAAAATAATTTTTTTTTTTAAATGTTTTTTTTTCAAAAAATTTTTTTTTCATGGGGTGGTATTCATTATGAATGTATTGGCTGATTATGGGGTTGTCATAATGTTTTGGCTGATCATGGGATTGTCAGCTTTTGTCACCTCCCACTCTAGTTTTTAACATTTCACCATTCATTCCTATGGGACCAATTTCGCCGCAAAAACGACAATATTTCGTGAACCATTTGGCGAAATGTTCCACAAAGTAATGGCACACCAATCAAATGACTGATTCCGGATTCACACTGGTATTTTTCAGCTTTTAACAAAGTTCCACAAGGCAATAGCACACCAATTAAATGACATTGAACATTTCACTATTCATTCCTATGGGACCAATTTTCCGCAAAAACTATGATATTTCGTGAAAAATTTGGCAAAACGTTCCACAAAGAAATAGCACATCAATCGGGAACAATCTGCACGTTTCCGTATATTGCTGTCTATGTAGTGTAAAAACTGTCTATGTAGTTTAAAAGCTGTGGGAGGAGTTAGGGTGGTATAATCATGGGGTTGTCAGCTTTTGTCACCTCCCACTCTAGTTTTGAACATTTCCCCATTCATTCCTATGGGACCAATTTCACCGCAAAAACGTCAATATTTTGTGAACCATTTGGCGAAACGTTCCACAAAGTAATGGCACACCAATCAAATGACTGATTCCGGATTCACACTGGAATTTTTCAGCTTTTAACAAAGTTCCACAAGGTAATAGCACACCAATTAAATGGCATTGAACATTTCGCCATTCATTCCTATGGGACCAATTTTCTGCAAAAACTACGATATTTTGTGAAAAATTTGGCGAAACGTTCCACAAAGTAATAGCACACCATTCGGGAACAATCTGCATGTTTTGGTATATTACTGTCTATGTAGTTTAAAAGCTGTAGGAGGAGTTAGGGTGGTATGATCATGGGGTTGTCAGCTTTTGTCACCTCCCACTCTAGTTTTGAACATTTCGCCATTCATTCCTATGTGACTAATTTTGCCGCAAAAACGATGATAGTTCATGGACCATTCGGTGAAACGTTCCACAAATTAATAGCACATCAATGAAATGATATTGATTCCGGATTCATAATGATATTTTTAAGCTTCTCAGAAAGTTCCACAAGGTAATAGCACACCAATTAAATGACATTGAACATTTCGCCATTCTTTCCTATAGGACCAATATTGCCGCAAAAATGACGATATTTTGTGAACCATTCGGCGAAAAAAGTTCCACAAAGTAATAGCACTCCAATTAAATGACATTGAGGCCGGATTCACACTGGTAATTTTCAGCTTTTCACAAAGTTCCACAAGGTAATAGTACACCAATTAAATGACATTGAACATTTCACCATTCATTTCTATGGGACTAATTTTGCCGCAAAAACAATGATATTTCATGAACCATTCGGCGAAAAGTTCCACAAAGTAATAGCACACCAATCGGGAATAATCCGCACATTTCGATATATTACTTGTCTATGTAGTGTAAAAACTGTGGGAGGAGTTAGGGTGCTAAATTTGGCTATAATAATAATAATAAGAAGAAGAACTAGAAAAGCTACAATTTCTGGGGAAATTGTGAAAAGTGTTCTTGCCTCTACAACTGGAGTGGGCGGAGTAACTGGGTGGAGTGGCTTGAGAAACTGTGAAAAGTGTTAAAAAGCTCAATATTTTAAAAAGTATAAATAGTAGTAAAAAAGTTGAAGTTCCATCATTAGCTGAAAGAGCTGAACATTTTTTTCAAAAGTTTTTTTTTTTCAAAAATGAATTTTTTTTTTCAAAAATAATTTTTTTTTTTAAATGTTTTTTTTTCAAAAAATTATTTTTTCATGGGGTGGTATTCATTATGAATGTATTGGCTGATTATGGGGTGGTCATAATGTTTTGGCTGATCATGGGATTGTCAGCTTTTGTCACCTCCCACTCTAGTTTTTAACATTTCACCATTCATTCCTATGGGACCAATTTCGCCGCAAAAACTATTATATTTCGTGAAAAATTTGGCAAAACGTTCCACAAAGAAATAGCACATCAATCGGGAACAATCTGCACGTTTCCGTATATTGCTGTCTATGTAGTGTAAAAACTGTCTATGTAGTTTAAAAGCTGTGGGAGGAGTTAGGGTGGTATGATCATGGGGTTGTCAGCTTTTGTCACCTCCCACTCTAGTTTTGAACATTTCCCCATTCATTCCTATGGGACCAATTTCACCGCAAAAAAGTCAATATTTCGTGAGCCATTCGGTGAAACGTTCCACAAAGTAATAGCACACCAATTAAATGACATTGTTTCCGGATTCACACTGGTATATTTCAGCTTTTCACAAAGTTCCACAAGGTAATAGCACACCAATTAAATGACATTGAACATTTCACCATTCATTCCTATGGGACCAATATTGCCGCAAAAATTACAATATTTCGTGAACCATTCGGTGAAAAAAGTTCCACAAAGTAATAGCACACCAATTGGGAACAATCCGCACCTTCGGTTTATTACTTGTCCATGTAGTTTAAAATCTGTGGGAGGAGTTAGGGTGGTATGATCACGGAGTTGTCAGCTTTTGTCACCTCCCACTCTAGTTTTGAACATTTCCCCATTCATTCCTATGGGACCAATTTCACTGCAAAAATGATGATATTTTGTGAACCATTCGACGAAACGTTCCACAAAGTAATAGCACACCAATCGGGAACAATCCGCGCGTTTCGGTATATTACTTGTCTATGTAGTGTAAAAACTGTGGGAGGAGTTAGGGTGGTAAATTTGGCTATAATAAGAATAATAATAATAACTAGAAAAAGCTACAATTTCTGGGGAAATTATGAAAAGTGTTCTTGCCTCTACAACTGGAGTGGGTGGAGTAACTGGGTGGAGTGGCTTTAGTAATTGTGTGGTTGGAGTGGCTGGAGTAACTGTAAAAAGTGTTAAAAAGCTTAATATTTTAAAAAGTATAAATAGTAGTAAAAAAGTTGAAGTCCCATCATTAGCTGAAAGAGCTGAACATTTTTTTTCAAAAATGATTTTTTTTTTCAAAAATATATGTATTTTTTTTTCAAAAGATTTTTTTCTTCAAAAATGATTTTTTTTTTAAATGATTTTTTTTCAAAAATGATTGTTAAAATTTTTTTTTTTCATGCGGTGATCATAATGTTTTGGCTGATCATGTTGTGGTCATAATGTTTTGGCTGATCGTGGGGTGGACATAATGTTTTGGCTGATCATGGGGGGTCATAATATTTAGCCTGATTATGGCGTGGTCATAATGATTTGGCTGATTATGGCGTGGTCACAATGTTTTGGCTGATCATGGGGGGGTCATAATGGTTTGGCTGACCGTGGGGTGGACATAATGTTTTGGCTGATCATGGGGCGGTCATAATGATTTGGCTGATTATGACGTGGTCATAATGTTTTGGCTGATCATTGGGGGGTCATAATATTTTGGTTGATCATGGGGCGGTCATAATGTTTTGGCTGATCATGGGGCGGTCATAATGTTTTGGCTGATTATGGTGTGGTCATAATGTTTTGGCTGATCATGGGGCGGTCATAATGATTTGGCTGATTATGGCGTGGTCATAATGTTTTGGCTGATCATGGGGGGGTCATAATAATTTGGCTGATCATGGGGTGGTCATAATATTTTGGCTGATCATGGGGAGGTCATAATGTTTTGGCTGATCATGTTGTGGTCATAATGTTTTGGCTGATCATGGGGCGGTCATAATGTTTTGGCTGATCATGTTGTGGTCATAATGTTTTGGCTGAACATGGGGCGGTCATAATATTTTGGCTGATCATGTTGTGGTCAAAATGTTTTGGCTGATCATGTTGTGGTCATAATGTTTTGGCTGATCATGTTGTGGTCATAATGTTTTGGCTGATCGTGGGGTGGTCATAATGATTTGGCTGATCATGGGGGGGTCATAATGTCGTTTGGCTGATAATGGGGTGGTCATAATGTTTTGGCTGATCATGGGGGGTCATAATGGTTTGGCTGATCGTGGGGTGGACATAATATTTTGGCTGATCATGGGGGGTCATAATATTTTGGCTGATCATGGGGGGTCATAATATTTTGGCTGATCATGTGGGGTCATAATGTTTTGGCTGATCATGGGGGGTCAGCTTTTGTCATACCTTCATCTAGCAGATGAAGGTATGACCACATGCATTTGGGGAGTCTCAGCATCTTGTGTTTACAACCACTGTTTCCTAGCAACGCTCATGTCCTGTTTATGCTTCACAAATACTGCTCAATACACAATACACAGGACCATGATAGCTGTAGTAACTGTGCAGTAATTCAAATGGCTGTATTTTAAAAACTATAAATCCTACAGCGAAGATCTTTATATTGTGAGAATCACAAGACCCAGACCTAGATTTTGATGCATAGTATGTCTCTGAAATACTAAAAATGGAGGCATGGTCGCAGTTTAGAAATTGCCCTTCAAATTTGAAGGGGCTAGAGTGTAGTTTCAATGAATGTCAATGGACGGTGTGAGTTGCAAACACATGGTCATATTGTGAAAACTATCAGGACTATGGCTTAGCCGTGGACATGTTTAGTGGCAGCAGGGATAGCTGAACATTTTGATATAAGATTTGTGTAGGTGGGCTTGAAAATGAGGGAGTGGCGGCAGTTTAGAAATCATGTTCTGATTTTTCAGCTTTTGTCACCTCCCACTCTAGTTTCCCCATTCATTCCTATGGGGCCAATTTCGCTGCAAAAATGATGATATTTCATTAACCATTTGGTGAAACGTTCCACAAAGTAATAGCACACCAATCGGGAACAATCCACACGTTTCGGTATATTACTTGTCTATGTAGTGTAAAAACTGTGGGAGGAGTTAGGGTGGTAAATTTGGCTATAATAATAACTAGAAAAGGTACAATTTCTGGGGAAATTGTGAAAAGTGTTCTTGCCTCTACAACTGGAGTGGGCGGAGTAACTGGGTGGAGTGGCTTGAGTAACTGTTGTGTGGTTGGAGTGGCTGGAGTAACTGTGAAAAGTGTTAAAAAGCTTAATATTTTAAAAAGTATAAATAGTAGTAAAACAGTTGAAGTCTCATCATTAGCTGAAAGAGCTGAACATTTTTTTCAAAAATTATGATTTTTTTTCAAAAATTATGAATTTTTTTTTCAAAAATGATTTTTTTTTTCAAAAACGATTTTTTTTTTCAAAAATAATTTTTTTTTTTCAAAAATAATTTTTTTTTCAAAAATATTTTTTTTTCCAAAAATATATATATATATTTTTTTCAAAAATAATTCTTTTTTTCAAAAATATATTTTTTTTTCAAAAATGATTTTATTATTTTTTTTCAAAAATGATTTTATTTTTTTTTTCAAAAATATTTTTTTTTTTTTCAAAAATGATTTTTTTTTTCAAAAATTTTTTTTTTACATGGGGCGGTCATAATGTTTTGGCTGATCATGGGGTGGTCATAATGTTTTGGCTGATCATGGGGTTGTCAGCTTTTGTCACCTCCCACTCTAGTTTTGAACATTTCGCCATTCATTCCTATGGGACCAATTTCACCGCAAAAACGATGATATTTCGTGGACCATTTGGCGAAACGTTCCACAAAGTAATAGCACACCAATCGGGAACAATCCGCATGTTTCGGTTTATTACTTGTCTCTGTAGTGTAAAAACAGCGGGAGGAGTCTACAAGCATTATCAAGTCTAGCAGATGAAGTCACATGCATTTGGGGTGTCTCAGCATCTTGTGTTTACAACCACTGTTTCCTAACAACGCTCATGCCCTGTTTATGCTTCACAAATACTGCTCAATACACAATAGACAGGATAATGATAGATTTAACAACTGTGCAGTAATTCAAATGGCCGTATTTTAAAAACTATACATCCTACAGTGAAGATCTTTATATTGTGAGAATCACAAGACCCAGACCTAGATTTTGATACATAGTATGTCTCTGAAATATTAACATTGAAGGCACGGTCGCAGTTTAGAAATTGCCCTTCAAATTTGAAGGGGCTAGAGTGTAGTTTCAATGAATGTCAATGGACGGTGTGAGTTGCAAACAAATGGTCATATTGTGAAAACTATCAGGACTATGGCTTAGTCGTGGACATGTTTGGTGGCAGCAGGGATAGCTGAACGTTTTGATTAGGGATGAGCTTCGTGTTCGAGTCGAACCCATGTTCGACTCGAACATCGGCTGTTCGATCGTTCGCCGAATTGCGAACGTTATGGGCCATTCGCGCTAAATTCATGTGGCGCGTCACGGCCCATAATTCACTGCGGCATCGCAGTGCATTGCTGGCTGATGATTGGCCAAGCATGCACTATGACCCGCATGCTTGGCCAATCACAGCGCCGTCAGTAGAGAGAGCTGTAATTGGCCAAAGCCAGGGTGGCTTTGGCCAATTATGGCTCAGGGGATTTAGTACACACCCCACACTATATAAGGCCGCCTGCACGGCGGCCCTGTGTAGTGTGTGTTCCGGTGTGCTGAGAGATAGAGAGAGAGAGAGACAGTGTCATTTGATTTGAGTTAGATAGATTAGGCAGAACAGTCAGTCAGTTAGCTGCACTTACAGTGTATTGTGTATATATATGCATCCCAGGTGTTGCATATATATATATACACTGTATTCAGTTTAGCTAGATCCGTTCCTGTTATCTTCTATCTAGACTATTTACATTTAATGCAGTGCGTCCTGCTCACAGTGTTCAGCTAGATCCGTTCCTGCTATTTACATTTAGTGCAGTGCGTCCTGCTCACAGTGTTCAGCTAGTTTCGTTCCTGTTATCTTCTAGACTATTTACATTTAGTGCAGTGCGTCCTGCTCACAGTGTTCAGCTAGATCCGTTCCTGCAATTTACATTTAGTGCAGTGCGTCCTGCTCACAGTGTTCAGCTAGATCCGTTCCTGTTATCTTCCTACTGACAGGCAGGCTTGTCTGGTTACAGTATATAAAGCTACCTGAAGAAAATTACAGGTGTTCTATTTGATCCTATTAGTACCACGGTCAGGCAGCTAGACTATTTACATTTAGTACAGTGCGTCCTGCTCACAGTGTACAGCTAGATCCGTTCCTGTTATCTTCCTACTGACAGGCAGGCTTGTCTGGTTACAGTATATAAAGCTACCTGAAGAAAATTACAGGTGTTCTATTTGATCCTATTAGTACCACGGTCAGGCAGCTAGACTATTTACATTTAGTACAGTGCGTCCTGCTCACAGTGTTCAGCTAGATCCGTTCCTGTTATCTTCCTACTGACAGGCAGGCTTGTCTGGTTACAGTATATAAAGCTACTTGAAGAAAATTACAGGTGTTCTATCCCAGCTTAGTGCAGCTAAAGGGCAATTAGTATGTCTGGAAGGCCAAGAAGGAGAGGGACAAAAAAGTGAGGTGAAATCTTCTGAAGAGGAGGAAAGACAGCAAAACAAATGTCACAGGGGTGATAACCCTTCCCTATGTTTTCCAAAAAGCTTAGAAAAGATTTTTTGGCTGGAGCTAAACACGTTAAAAATGTTCAAAATTACAAACAGATTCTACTTAACAACAAACCTACAGTCCCTGTCTTGTTTGCACCGCCTGTATACTGCTGTTCAGAGTATATAGGGCCTGGTGGCCCCACACCTTTCCTTATTTTAATTTGGGTGCGGGGTTCCCCTTAATATCCATACAAGACCCAAAGGGCCTGGTAATGGACTGGGGGGTACCCATGCCGTTTGTATCACTGATTTTCATCCATATTGCCATGACCCGACATGACATTAAACCCGCAAGCAGTTTTAAATGAGATTTTTTCCTTTAAAAATGACATTTGGTGCAGGGACTGTTCTAAACATGGGAAACACGCGTCACTTTACAGGCATACTATAGACACCCCCCAGGTACGATATTTAAAGGAATATTTCACTTTTTTTTTTTACTTTAAGCATCATTAAAATCACTGCTCCCGAAAAAACGGCCGTTTTTAAAAGTTTTTTTTGCATTGATACATGTCCCCTGGGGTAGGACCCGGGTCCCCAAACCCTTTTTAGGACAATACCATGCAAATTAGCCTTTAAAATGAGCACTTTTGATTTTGAACGTTCGAGTCCCATAGACGTCAATGGGGTTCTAACGTTCGTGCGAACTTTCGGTCCGTTCGCGGGTTCTGGTGCGAACCGAACCGGGGGGTGTTCGGCTCATCCCTAGTTTTGATATAAGATTTGTGTAGGTGGGCTTGAAAATGAGGGAGTGGCGGCAGTTTAGAAATCATGTTCTGATTTTTCAGCTTTTGTCACCTCCCACTCTAGTTTCTCCATTCATTCCTATGGGACCAATTTCTCTGCAAAAATGACGATATTTCGTGAACCATTCGGCGAAACATTCCACAAAGTAACAGCACACCATTTGGGAACAATCCGCACGTTTCGGTATATTACTTGTCTATGTAGTGTAAAAATTGTGGGAGGAGTTAGGGTGGTAAATTTGGCTATAATAATAATAAGAATAATAATATATATGTGAGATAACAGTAAGTGGTCTTGCTATGCAAGAAAACTTAATAATAACTAGAAAAGCTACAATTTCTGGGGAAATTGTGAAAAGTGTTTTTGCCTCTACAACTGGAGTGGGCGGAGTAACTGGATGGAGTGGCTTGAGTAACTGTGAAAAGTGTTAAAAAGCTTAATATTTTAAAAAGTATAAATAGTAGTAAAAAAGTTGAAGTTCCATCACTAGCTGAAAGAGCTGAACATTTTTTTCAAAAGTTTTTTTTTTCAAAAATGAATTATTTTTTTTCAAAAATGATTTTTTTTTTTTAAATGAAATTTTTTTTTTCAAAAATATTTTTTTTTTCAAAAATGAATTTTTTTTTTCAAAAATGATTTTTTTTTTTTTTAAATAAAATTTTTTTTTTCAAAAATAATTTTTTTTTTCAAAAATGAATTTTTTTTTTTAAATGAATTTTTTTTTTTCAAAAATAATTTTTTTTTTTTCAAAAATGAATTTTTTTTTTCAAAAGAATTTTTTTTTCAAAAATGATTTTTTTTTCAAAAATGAATTTTTTTTTTCAAAAATAATTTTTTCTTTTAAAAAATGTATTTTTTTTTTTCAAAAATGAATTTTTTTTTTTCAAAAAATGATTTTTTTTTTCAAAAATATATTATTTTTTATGGGGCGGTCATAATGTTTTGGCTGATCATGGGGTTGTCAGCTTTTGTCACCTCCCACTCTAGTTTTGAACATTTCACCATTCATTCCTATGAGACCAATATCGTCGCAAAAACGACGATATTTCGTGAACCATTCGGCGAAACGTTCCAGAAAGTAAAAGCACACAAATTAAATGACATTGATTCCGGATTCACACTGGTATATTTGAGCTTTTCACAAAGTTCCACAAGGTAATAGCACACCAATTAAATGACATTGAACATTTCACCATTCATTCCCATTGGACCAATATTGCCGCAAAAACGACGATATTTCGCGAACCATTCGGCGAAAAAAGTTCCACAAAATAATAGCACACCAATTAAATGACATTGAACGTTTCGCCATTCATTCCTATGGGACCAATTTTGCCTCAAAAACTATGATATTTCGTGAACCATTTGGTGAAATGTTCCACAAAGTAATAGCACACCAATCGGGAACAATCCGCACGTTTCGGTATATTACTTGTCTCTGTAGTGTAAAAACAGTGGGAGGAGTCTACAAGCATTATCAAGTCTAGCAGATGAAGTCACATGCATTTGGGGTGTCTCAGCATCTTGTGTTTACAACCACTGTTTCCTAGCAACGCTCATGCCCTGTTTATGCTTCCCAAATACTACTTCATCAAAACTGCCCCATCAGAATTACCCCATCAAAACTGCCCCATCATATTCCTCTATTATAAATCAGTACATGGTGTGTCTGTCCCCTCCCCCAGGCTCTGTAATCAGAGCTGAGATGCTCCAGCCACCTCCCCCCCTGTGTATAACAGAAGCTTTGGTAACCATGGCAACAAAACAAACACTAACAGTACACTCTGATGGCTAAAATTTCCTGAAATGACCTCTAAACAAATGGCCGTATTTTAAAAACTATACATCCTACAGCAAAGATCTTTATATTGTGAGAATCACAAGACCCAGACCTAGATTTTGATACATAGTATGTCTCTGAAATATTAAAAATGGAGGCACAGTCGCAGTTTAGAAATTGCCCTTCAAATTTGAAGGGGCTAGAGTGTAGTTTCAATGAATGTCAATGGACAGCGTGAGTTGCAAACAAATGGTCATATTGTGAAAACTATCAGGACTATGGCTTAGCCGTGGACATGTTTAGTGGCAGCAGGGATAGCTGAACGTTTTGATATAAGATTTGTGTAGGTGGGCTTGAAAATGAGGGAGTGGCGGCAGTTTAGAAATCATGTTCTGATTTTCCAGCTTTTGCCATCTCCCACTCTAGTTTCCCCATTCATTCCTATGGGACCAATTTCGCTGCAAAAACTACGATATTTCGTGAACCATTCGGCGAAACGTTCCACAAAGTAATAGCACACCATTCGGGAACAATCCACACGTTTCGGTATATTACTTGTCTATGTAGTGTAAAAACTGTGGGAGGAGTTAGGGTGGTAAATTTGGCTATAATAATAATAAGAATAATATATATGTGAGATAACAATAAGTGGTCTTGCTATGCAAGAACACTTAGGCTCGGTTCACATAGGGGCGACTTGTCAGGCGACCTAGTCGCCTGACAAGTCGCCTCCCGTTCTGTGCTACGGAACCGTTCTAATAGGAGCGACGCAAGTCGCTCCGACTTAGAAAAAGGTTCCTGTACTACTTTGGCGGCGACTTGGGGCGACTTGCATAGTCTTCTATACAGAAGTCGTTTTGCAAGTCGCCTCAGAAGTCGTTTGCAGGTCGCCTCGCTGAGGCGACCTGCAAGTCGTGCCGCCCCTGTGTGAACCGGCACTAAACTAGAAAAGTTACAATTTCTGGGGAAATTGTGAAAAGTGTTCTTGCCTCTACAACTGGAGTGGGCCGAGTAACTGGGTGGAGTGGAGTGGCTTGAGAAACTGTGAAAAGTGTTAAAAAGCTTAATATTTTAATAAATATAAATAGTAGTAAAACAGTTGAAGTCAAATCATTAGCTGAAAGAGCTGAACATTTTTTTCAAAAATTTTTTTTTCAAAAATTATGAATTTTTCAAAAAAAATTTTTTTTTTTCAAAAATGATTTTTTTTTCCAAAAATGAATTTTTTTTCAAAAATGATTTTTTTTAAATGATTTTTTTTAAATGATTTTTTTTTTCAAAAATTATTTTTTTTTTCAAAAATGAATTTTTTTTTTAAATGATTTTTTTAAATGATTTTTTTTTTCAAAAATGATTTTTTTTTTCAAAAATTATTTTTTTAAAATGATTTTTTTTAAATGATTTTTTTTCTCAATAATATTTTTTTTTTTTCAAAAATAATTTTTTTTTTCAAAAATATTTTTTTTTCAAAAATAATTTTTTTTTTTCAAAAATATATTTTTTTTTTCAAAAATATATATATTTTTTTTCAAAAATATTTTTTTTTTCATGGGGCGGTCATAATGTTTTGGCTGATCATGGGGTGGTCATAATATTTTGGCTAATCATGGGGTTGTCAGCTTTTGAACATTTCACCATTCATTCCTATGGGACCAATTTCGTCGCAAAAACGATGATATTTCGTGAACCATTCGGCGAAACGTTCCACAAAGTAATAGCACACCAATTAAATGACATTGAACATTTCGCCATTCATTCCTATGGGACCAATATTGCCGCAAAAACGACGATATTTCGTGAACCATTCGGCGAAAAAAGTTCCACAAAGTAATAGCACACCAATTAAATGACATTGAACATTTCGCCATTCAATCCTATTGGACCAATTTCGCCGCAAAAACTACGATATTTCATGAACCACAAAGTAATAGCACACCAATCGGGAACAATCCGCACCGTTTCGGTATATTACTTGTCTCTGTAGTGTAAAAACTGTGGGAGGAGTCTACAAGCATTATCAAGTCTAGCAGATGAAGGTATGACCACATGCATTTGGGGGGTCTCAGCATCTTGTGTTTACAACCACTGTTTCCTAGCAACGCTCATGCCCTGTTTATGCTTCACAAATACTGCTCAATACACAATACATTGGACCATGATAGATGTAGTAACTGTGCACTAATTCAAATGACCGTATTTTAAAAACTATAAATCCTACAGTGAAGATCTTTATATTGTGAGAATCACAAGACCCAGACCTAGATTTTGATGTATAGTATGTCTGTGAAATATTAAAAATTGAGGCTGTCGCAGTTTAGAAATTGCCCTTCAAATTTGAAGGGGCTAGAGTGTAGTTTCAATGAATGTCAATGGACGGTGTGAGTTGCAAACAAATGGTCATATTGTGAAAACTATCAGGACTATGGCTTAGCCGTGGACATGTTTAGTGGCAGCAGGGATAGCTGAACGTTTTGATATAAGATGTGTGTAGGTGGGCTTGAAAATGAGGGAGTAGTGGCAGTTTAGAAATCATGGTCTGATTTTTCAGCTTTTGTCACCTCCCACTCTAGTTTCCCCATTCATTCCTATGGGACCAATTTTGCAGCAAAAATGACGATATTTCATGAACCATTCGGCGAAACGTTCCACAAAATAATAGCACACCATTCGGGAACAATCCGCACGTTTCGGTGTATTACTTGTCTATGTAGTGTAAAAACTGTGGGAGGAGTTAAGGTGGAAATTTGGCTATTATAATAATAATAATAATAATAACTAGAAAATGAATGTCAATGGATGGTGTGAGTTGCAAACAAAGGGTCATATTGTGAAAACTATCAGGACTATGGCTTAGCCGTGGACATGTTTAGTGGCAGCAGGGATAGCTGAACGTTTTGATATAAGATTTGTGTAGGTGGGCTTGAAAATGAGCTGAAAAATCATGTTCTGATTTTTCAGCTTTTGTCACCTCCCACTCTAGTTTCCCCATTCATTCCTATGGGACCAATTTCACCGCAAAAATGACGATATTTCGTGAACCATTCGGCGAAATGTTCCTCAAAGTAATAGCACACCATTTGGGAACAATCCGCACGTTTCGGTATATTACTTGTCTATGTAGTGTAAAAATTGTGGGAGGAGTTAGGGTGGTAAATTTGGCTATAATAATAATAAAAATAACTAGAGAAGCTACAATTTCTGGGGAAAGTAACTGTGTGGAGTGTTTGTAGTGAGTAAAGATAGTAAACATTACACTAACCAATTGATTGATCAAATTTAAAAAGTGCACAAGTGCTAATGATGTAGAAGGTAGAAATATCGGTAAATGACTTTGTCGGACACAGACTTAAGGGTTACCAGGATTTATTCCGCCCCAGCCAAAGCATAGCACCTGACGGACTCGCGTCCCAAAATCAAGTGTGTCAAAAACCGTTTACACAGTGTACATATAATTTCAATATATTGCATCACAAGTGAACTGGCAGTATATTTCCGTTATACATTGTATTAACATTTTGAACAGTCAACTTTTTGAACTTTTTGGATACAAGGCAATTCATTAAAGCATATACTTTAAACCCTTAAAAATTTTCAGTTTCTCTGCAGTTTTGCTCCTTGCTGTTTCTTTATTTGTCTTACTAATCAGCAAGCAGGCTATAGCACAGGAAGGAGAGGGTGAGTGTGATGAGGACAGATGTCTGTGATGGATGGGGGGGAGTAAGTGAGTTCAGTGTCTAACAAGTACACCAAACATGAAATATAGAGAATGATGTTTAGCTAATTGTAAATGGTCCCACATAACTAAAACTGACATAAAACTCACATAACATAAACTGACCCTCATTGCCACTTTATTATCTGTTTGATGACCACTGTCTCACAACCACTGTTTCCTGGCATCACTCATGCCCTGTTTATGCAGGCTCTAAGCATGTTCACAACCACTGTTCAAAACGCAATACACAGGATCATGATAGCTGTAATAACTGTGCAGTACTCCTGACTGGAGACAGTGCTGCACCCTGGAGATGTAAATGTGATCCAACAGTGTGTTTTTTTCTGTGGTGGCTGCCCAGACCAGTTGGGTATATCCTCTTGAGTGAAGAAGATCAGATATTGGCTTCTTTTCTCTGCACAGAAAATCTTCATTGAAATCTCCACAGAGGATTATAGGTTGGCAATCCATTATTTCCAAAGATTCCAAGAGGCCCAGCAGGTTAGTAAGGAATTGGCCAATACTGTAATCCGGTGGCCTGTAAACAACAGCGATCAAAGCTTGTACAGGGGACTCCAGTTTGACAACCAAGAACTCCAAGTCAGTCACATTGTGATGATACTGCTTTTCAAAGGCCTTGAAATGGTTTCTGACATACAAGGCGACACCTCCACCACTTTTACTTGCAATGTCAGGAAGGTTCGTGTACAAGAGGTGTCTGTTGCGTTTGAACAGGTTGTAGCCCTCCAGCTGGAGACTTTCAGCAACAGAAGAGCCTGAGAGATGAGTTTCAGTGAAACATAAAACATCTCCAAGTGTCAACTCATGGTGAGATTTGATATCTTCAATGTGAGCTCGTAATCCTTCCGTGTTGTGATGGATAATTGTTAATGTTTGCTGTTTGTCTGTTGTCTGTAGAAACTTTAAGAGGGGCATAACACTTTCCAGTGATGCATTCTTCATTGAATCCAGGGAGGCTGTGATTTCATGATCAGCAAAGATCTTCTTCTCATCAAAGTCAGTTATGTACAGTCCTTGCAGTGTAGTCGTTCTACTCAGAGCAACATAGGCCATTCCCGGTTGGAAGACCCGTTTCAATGAGACCACTGCTGACTGTATCGACATCCCCTGACACTTATGAATTGTACATGCAAAAGCCAACTTCAGGGGGAACTGCCTGCGAACAACTCCTTTCTGTCTCAGGTTTTCCTCTACCCTTTCTATGTACACCAAGTTGTCAGCATCACAAGACGACTTGTTACGGTATCTCTGTCCTGCATTTGGATTGTCCAGCATAAGCCCAAGCTTGTTTACCGTAGTAGTACCATTTTCAGTCTGGATGATTATTCTTGCAATCTTGCCAAATGTCCCGTTAACAAGCCCATCTTCTACATCAATGTTTCTTGTGATCATGATACGGGCACCTTCAGCTGCTTGCTGTGTGTCAATCAGATTGTCTTTGTGTCCTTTGAAAGGTTGGTGTTGCCTCAGCATCACTCCTCTCTTAGGGTCTTTTCTGTAATCGTCGGCATCTATGTTGGTGACGTTTGAATGGAGAACAGACACAGTTGCAGCATTATGTTTGTGAACCTCTTTGTTGGTGGCAAATATGTGTAGCACGTCATTAGGGCAGTGGGTGGGATCTGTAAAAGCCTGAGCAAGCAGAGCTTTGTCATCATTGCTTAAGGTGACAGTCTTCTGCTTGACTCTGATTCTATTCAAAAGCTCAGCAAATGAAATGTCATCCTTCTGTCGCATGATCTCTGTCAGCGTGATCATCTGAAAGTTGTCTTTCCAGAGGTCATTGGTATTTTCCTCAAACACGCAGAGTGGCTTACTTTTTCCCAGCAGGGGGACCTGGTAAAAGTCTCCTACTGCTAGTACTGACATACCACCAAAAGGTTTCTTACTGCCTTTGATTTGCTGTAATCTCCAGTTGATGTAGGCAAACAGGGGCTTTGAAATCATTGACACCTCGTCAATAACAATGATCTCCGCATTTGACAGCTGTGCCCTAACTTCATCTATTAGATTTCCAAGTCCTTGGTAGGGTGGCTTCAAGCTTCTTGGCAACTTCAGCAGAGAATGCAAAGTGTTGCCTGAAATGTTGAAAGCTGCTGTTCCTGTAAATGCAGTTAGTAAAACGCTGGGCATGGATATGTCTGCTTCCTCACGTAGTCTGGTAAGTTTACAGAGTATCTTTGTCGCCTCAGCATAGATGCACTTTATCAGGTGTGATTTGCCTGTCCCTGCACCACCAGTGACAAAGTAATAGAATGGGTCAGGATTTAGGCCACGCACATGGTTAGTGCACCAGTCACAAACTGAGTAGAATGTCTGAGCTTGTGTCCGGTTAAGGTTTCTGTACATTTTCCGAAGGAAATCAGGGCACATTTGTGGGGCCTTCACAGTAAGCGCAATTCCACCTGTTTGTTTGTGACGTGTATACTCCGGAACATCATCTTGTTCATTCTCATGAACTGGCTCCCCTTCTTTGCGTTCCTCTATACATTCCAACCTATCCAACTCAGCTTCTGGGGCAAAGGTGTTCCAAGCATCTTCAACAGGGCCGTTTTTTACAAAGTCATCCAAGACTTGTTCCACAATTTTGTTGTGTTGTTTGAACTTCTTTTGGTTGCTGGTAACAATTGCAGACACTGCTCGGATTGCTTCTTCTCCTGGTAAGCTCACACAGGCGCCTTTGTAAAAATCCTGGTGTGTTGGGAACCTTACAGTTTTCAGTGATGACTCTGAACGGTGGGGGAGGTAGAGTTTAAGCAGTCTGCCGTAGTAGTTCTCGGGGTCCTTCTTCTCTGAGAAACGTACGTACCTGATGATTGCAGGCTTCCCTCTCGTGCGTTTTTGAATCATTCCCATTTCATTCAATAGGCTGACACGCTTGCTGTCTTCCTTCTGCTTGCCATAGACAACCCTGTAATGGGATGCAAAGTCTGCCAGACACATGGACTCAAACTCTGGTGTTTCGGGTCTGGCTCTGTATTTGTCGACAAAACTCGTCATCCACACATTAGGAGAATCGGCTGGTTTGTTCTGCAATGCACTGAGCGGGAGACTCATTTTCAGTGCGTTGTCACCAGTTGGAAGAAAAACAACCTCACGTGAGCAAGACTTCATTTTCAGGCTGCACGTACGGGCCACAGACTCCTGGGCGCTGACCTCTCTGTGTTTTGAATAAGCCTGAAGAACCTCTTTCATTTCTTCTCGTTCTGTCGCTGTTTCTGGGCTCATTTCTTTGACTATTGTTTTGAGATAGTCACTCAGCTCCCATTCTGGCTTGGATATGTAGGACAACATGTACATGATGCAACCATACTCATCAAGAATGTACTGGATGTCCATGTTGGCGTTCCAGGCCGTCAGCAAATGTGGATTGTAGTTGTTCACCCAGCAGTCCTTGACATCACGCTTCATTAGAATCACGCTTGAGGAGGTCAATGCCTGAATGTACGAGTTGTACTGATTCAAAGTCATATCACACTGTGCCAGTAGCTGTGACATGTCTTCAAGCTGCACTTTTGGGTTATTAAGCAAATCCCAGACTGGTTTCAGTTTGTTTTTGGCTGCTTGTGGTTTCATTGCACAATCTCCTTGTTCTTCTTGCATTGGGTAAGTTATCCTCATTTTTCTAATAGGTGGCTTTGGAAATCCAAATCTGCATACTCTGTTACCTTTCTTGCATGATTTTGAATGAGATCTGCTGTGCATTGGAAGTTCTGTTACAAATCTGTGAAGTAAGGCCTGTTTGGCTTCATCAGGCAGCTGGCATGAGATGTTATGATCTATAAAGGCACACACCTTGTCATCACTGTCTTGTCCAAATATAGGAGCTCCTGCTACCCAACAGAGACAATGTATATGAGGGCTCCCTCTCGCCTGAAATTCAACCCGGTAAAAGTAATCAATAACTTCACCAATTGGCTGTGCAGGACCCAACAGCAGCTCTCGCATCAGAGCATCAACCCGTTTGTCAAACATGCGCATGGTGGTCACTGGGTTGCCTCAAAGAATGTCACACTTTTCAGCCCAGTCTAGCCCCGCAAAATCCACCTTTTGACCTTGTTGTGCCTTTATTGCCGTTATTACCTCTGGCCATCTGAATTCTGCAGCAGAGAAGGTAAGAAAAAATGTTGGCTTACCCAATTGTCTGACCATGGCTAGCAAATTCTTCAGATTTTTATCCCAGTAAGCTGGACTCCCTCTCAGTGGTTGCATGAACCTTGTGGCATCTCGGTTTCGCACCAACCTCTCAACCTCACACTTGTCCTGTAGCAGCTTGTTGGATATTTTCCGTCCATCCCTGGTATTGGGTTTTCCTTTCCTTAACTGGATGGACATGCTGCTTTTGGCCATGTGTGTTTCTGTGACAAACTGCGCAAAGAAGAGGTAGCTTGTGTCTCTTGCAAAACGAGTATCAACACAAAAAAGCCTTTCATTGAAATACATGCTCAGGGACAGTTTGACTTGTCTTGCCTGGTCCAATGTATTCTGTCCAGTAGGGAACTGAACAGGGAAAGCCATTGCCTCAAGCCTAGGAACTTTAAAGAAGCTAACAGGTGTGTTTCCTTGTGCAGGTGCAATGCTGAATATTCCATCACTGTGTGTCAGTGCTTCCTCTCCAAGGTCAGATGGCTGCAAACAACTGTCTAGGCCAATTCCAGGTCTTAGTGTATCCTTCTCATCCTCTGCATTGGGAGGTTGTTGGTCATGGCCTTCCTGTTGCTCAGAAGCAGCCGGTAAACATGCAGACTGTACCTCTGATGGATCACAATTTTCGATGCGTTCAAGTATCTCCATCATTTCAGTTTCGTCACAACTATCGAGTTCCATCCCATCATCATCAACATTATCATCATCATCATCAGCGATTGTCTCATCCACTCTAATTGAAATGTCACTGCAGTCAAGGTGTGTGTCAATGAGTTTTGACAGACCTGCTACTACATTTCCCATG
Source organism: Aquarana catesbeiana (assembly GCF_042186555.1). Taxonomy (NCBI): domain Eukaryota; kingdom Metazoa; phylum Chordata; class Amphibia; order Anura; family Ranidae; genus Aquarana; species Aquarana catesbeiana. The sequence continues at coordinate 171,217,162 of NC_133335.1, read as the reverse complement.
TTGACATTATGAAACAGCTGGTGGCCTTTGTAAGTCAGACGTCTTTTCAGCTTCACTCTGTGTAACTGGGATGTGCTGTGCGATCTTGGTAGAGTATTGACCGTGGTTTCCACCTCGGATGGCACACACACTACAGCGCCATGTATAGCTGCCTGTCGACCTTTGGGAAGTGTGATGATCTTGGCAAATGGCAGTATTTTGGCCAAAAGTTGTCTTTCCAGCACATTCAAATCGCAGAGCTCTGGGGGAATGGGCGCCAGCTCCATGTTGTTAGCCACAGCGATGGATCATTTGTGTCCTGCTTTTAAATGTGAATCACAATTGTGACAAATCCATTCTTTGGTCCTTTCATCTGGTACGGTGCATTGTTCAGGTCCTTGACAGTGATTGTTGCACACATGGATATATTTCCCTGTCAAACAGGCAGCAACAATGTGTAGATTCTTCTTGTAATTGCTGTGAATGCAATGTTTCACTTGGTTAGGGAAAAGGGTGCGATGACACATCGTGCACACAAATGTTGGCCCAGCTTTAATGCATTCATGGAAAGTGGATATAGCTGTCTGCATTAGGCTGTTGTCCACTGGTTGACTGCATTCCCGCATGACACGAGTACATCGTCTGTACTTCATTCTTATTTTGAAGGCACATTGCATCTTATGGGTTATGCGAAAATCTGCTTGAGTGTGACGCTTCATTTTCATGTAACTCATGCAATGTTGCAAGCGACGTTTTCTGAAAGCAGGATCATTATGATATTTTCTGGTGATGTATTGCTTCTGCTTCAAATTGAAATCGGCATTTGTCGCATATTTTCTGGTGATGTATTGCTTCTTCTTCAAGTTGTAATCTGCATTTGTTGCATATTTTCTGATCATGTATTGCTTCTGCTTCAAGTTGAAATCTGCATTTGTCGCATATTTTCTGGTGATGTATTGCTTCTGCTTCAAGTTGAAATCTGCATTTGTCGCATATTTTCTGGTGATGTATTGCTTCTGCTTCAAGTTGAAATTAGCATCTGTTGCATATTTGCGAATGATATATTGCTTCTGCTTCAACTTAAAATCAGCATCTGCTCTGTATCGGCTGGTGATGTATGTCCTTTTCTTATTGGTGACAGACATCTTTGTAGCCTTGAAATCATGCCTTCTTTCATTTCTGTGTCTTGTCTTCAGTTTTTGTCATCTCTGTGCATTTAATTTGGACAATGCCTTACTGTCCTTCCATATGCCCTGTGAGGATTTTGCATCAAGTGACCGTGGAGAATGCTTGCTGGCTGGGAATCCAGTGTGTGTTGCATCTTTGGTCATCTGTGTCACTTTGTTCTCCACATGCTTTGCATTATGTGGTTTGTCAGATTGCACCAGTGGGGACAGCAAACCATCTGACAGACGTCTTGCACGATGAAATGAGACTGGCATGAAGTCATACTGCAGTCCATCAATAGGGCCTCTGGTGTCTGTAAGGAGCAATTCATACAACTTATAAATCCTTGCCCCCATATCACTCAAATGTGTAAAAGTGATCATAACAGCTTTTCCTTTTCCAGTCGCAGGAAGTCCATCCTTATTTCGACTATGAGAATCAAACAGTCCATATCTCCCAGACTTGTCTCTGAACAATGCAATGCAATATGGCACTACTATAAAAAGTGCATGTGTAACATCTGCATTAAGGCACTGAAGTCTTGTGGAGAGGTCAACAAACCAACCTTGGTTGTCACCGTCTACCGTGTCTCTCATACATCCCGATAACACTGGAGATTTAACAACGTTATACTCATATTTTTCAGTGTTGACTTTGAGGGGCACTTCTTCCATTGTCAAGTGCTGATGCTGATAGACATTTCTTTGTTTTAGCTGTTTTATTGTTGAGCCATACAAGCTGTTGCCCTTCTTCAGTATTTGATTAAGATCACCCTTTCTCACATCATCAAGCTCACTGTGGTATGCCAAAAATGTCAGAGCCATGCATATACACTGTTTGTTCCTTAACCTTCCATAGCCATGATGACCCTGATGAAATGATGCCTGCACAGAAATCTCACTTGGTACACATGGTTCTTGCATGCCATGGTTTTCAGAAGTGGCCATCACACTGTCACTGTGCTCTTGAACTTGACACTGAGTTGAACATGAAAATGACACCACAGGTTCACTATGTACCTCCTGGGCACATTCACTGTCACAAACCTCCATATCCACTATGCTGCTGTGGGGCTCCGGATCCAGTTTAGTCCAGCGTATCTTTGCAGCTTTAGATCTCTTTCCTTTAGATGGCATGATGATATTTGTGGAAGGAGCTATAATTCCCCTCAGAGCTTTGTTCGAAGAGCTATAATTCCCCTCAGAGTTGTGTTGGAGGAGGAGCTATAATTCGCCTCAGAGCTGTGTGGGAGGAGCTATAACTCCCCTCTGAGCTGTGTGGGAGGAGCAATAATGCTATAATTCCCCTCAGAGCTGTATGGGAGGAGATACAATTCCCCTTAGTGTTGTGTGGGAGGAGCTATAATTCCCCTTAGAGCTGTGTGGGAGAAGCTATAATTCCCCTCAGAGCTGTGTGGGAGGAGCTACATTTCCCCTCAGAGCTGTTTAAAAGGAGCTATAATTCCCCTCACAGCAGTGTGGGAGAAACTATAATTCCTCTCAGAGTTGTGTGGGAGGAGCTCTAATTCTCCTCAGAGCTGTGCGGGAGGAGCTATAATGCTAAGCTGTAATTCCCCTCAGAGCTGTGTGGGAGGAGCTATAATTCCCCTCACAGCGGTGTGGGAGAAACTATAATTCCCCTCAGAGTTGTGTGGGAGGAGCTATAATTCTCCTCAGAGCTGTGTGGGAGGAGCTATAATGCTAAGCTATAATGCTATAATTCCCCTTTGAGCTGTGTGGGAGGAGCTATAATTCCCCTCAAAGCTGTATTGGAGGAGCTATAACTTCCCTCCAAGCTGTGTGGGAGGAGCTATAATGCTATAATTGTCCTTAGAGCTGTGTGAGAGGAGCTATAATTCCCCTCAGAGCTTTGTGATTTTTTTTTTTTCAAAAATGATTTTGCTTTTTTTTTCAAAAATGATTTTGTTTTTTGTTTTTTCAAAAATGATTTTTTTAATGATTTTTTAATGATTTTTTTTTCAAAAATGAATTTTTTTTTTCAAAAATGAATTTTATTTTTTTCAAAAATGATTTTTTTAAATTTTTTTTTTCAAAAATATATATTTTTTTCAAAAATAATTTTTTTTTTCAAAAATATTTTTTTTTTTCAAAATTAATTTTTATTTTTTTCAAAATGATTTTTTTTTTTCAAAAATATTATTTTTTTACATGGGGCGGTCATAATGTTTTGGCTGATCATGGGGTGGTCATAATGTTTTGGCTGATCATGGGGTTGTCAGCTTTTGTCACCTCCCACTCTAGTTTTGAACATTTCACCATTCATTCCTATGGGACCAATTTTGCCGCAAAAACGACAATATTTAGTGGACCATTCGGCGAAACGTTCCACAAAGTAATAGCACACCATTCGGGAACAATCCGCACGTTTCGGTATATTACTTGTCTCTGTAGTGTAAAAACTGTGGGAGGAGTCTACAAGCATTATCAAGTCTAGCAGATGAAGTCACATGCATTTGGGGTGTCTCAGCATCTTGTGTTTACAACCACTGTTTCCTAGCAACGCTCATGCCCTGTTTATGCTTCACAAATACTGCTCAATACACAATAGACAGGATAATGATAGATTTAACAACTGTGCAGTAATTCAAATGGCCGTATTTTAAAAACTATACATCCTACAGCGAAGATCTTTATATTGTGAGAATCATAAGACCCAGACCTAGATTTTGATACATAGTATGTCTCTGAAATATTAAAAATGGAGGCACAGTCGCAGTTTAGAAATTGCCCTTCAAATTTGAAGGGGCTAGAGTGTAGTTTCAATGAATGTCAATGGACGGCGTGAGTTGCAAACAAATGGTCATATTGTGAAAACTGTCAGGACTATGGCTTAGCCGTGGACATGTTTAGTGGCAGCAGGGATAGCTGAACGTTTTGATATAAGATTTGTGTAGGTGGGCTTGAAAACGAGGGAGTGGCGGCAGTTTAGAAATCATGTTCTGATTTTTCAGCTTTTGTCACCTCCCACTTTAGTTTCCCCATTCATTCCTATGGGACCAATTTTGCCGCAAAAACAACGATATTTCGTGAACCATTTACTTGTCTATGTAGTGTAAAAACCGTGGGAGGAGTTAGGGTGGTAAATTTGGCTATAATAATAATATAATAATTATAATAATATAATAATATTAATATAATAATAATAATAATAAGAAGAAGAATATATATGTGAGATAACAGTAAGTGGTCTTGCTATGCAAGAACACTTAACTAGAAAAGCTACAATTTAATTTGTTTTTTTTTTCTTTATGTTTAGGTTTTTGTTTTCTGTGTTCTTTCTACGCTAAGTTTACACCTGCTATAACTGCTTTACTTTTTAGGCTCATGCTTATGCTCTATGTGTTTACTGCGTTCCTTGCTGTGGGCCTGGATGTGCTGTTGGTCTCATCTCCCTCCTACCACTGGTCTAGTGATCCTGTTGTGTGACTTCATATCATGGCTGCTCTGAAAGTCCTATCCTACAACGTACGCGGCCTAGGATCCCCATCAAAGCGCAGTAAGTTGTGGCTTGAGATGAAACGTATGGGGGCGCATGTCATTTTTTTGCAAGAAACACACTTTCGCACTGACTCGGTCCCCCCCTCCCTACCCATCTATATACATTGTGGTACCTCAGCAACTGCCCCGTCCTAAATAGCAATCCACAAACATTGTCCATTCATCATGACGGATCAATTGATTGATCCAGAGGGTCGATTTGTGTTCGTTAAAGGCACTATTTTTAATCGTAAATTTACTTTTGCAGCTGTGTGCGCCCCGAATAACAAACAGCTTACCTTCCTAGACTCTACTCTGGAATCCCTGTCTGCCTTCCGGGAGGGTCAGCTCATCTTGCGGGGAGACTTTAATGTTAGCCCTGATCCACATATAGATACATCTTTGGGCCACTCTATGCACTCATTTGCCTTTCTGAAGCATTTTAGGAAGTCCCTGCTGACACACCATTTAGTAGACTGCTGGAGACTACTCCACCCAGCAGACAGGGACTATAGCTATTTTTCAGGCACTCATAATACTTATACCCGCATAGATCTTTTGATGATGGACCAGTACTCCCTTTACTCCCTAGCTGGAGCTTCCATAGGCTCCATTACCATTTCTGACCATGCGCCGTTTTCTATCTCTTTGCATCCCCTATCTGTGGAGGCTCGGACATGGAGATGGCGTTTGAACGATAACATATTGGATGATGTGGTTGCCTTGAAACAAGTGTCAGACACCATTTCTCTGTATTTTGCAGAGAATAAACCAGGCAAGGTAGGCATGGGATCCGTTTGGGAGGGCCATAAGGCTGATTTCCCAGGGGGCGAGACTGAAGAAAGCCAGGGAGGGGGGAACTACAGACCCTCTTAGCCAAAATACATTTGGCAGAACTCATGCACAAGAAAAATGTTACCCCTATTATGGTGTCAGAGCTATATGCCCTTAGACAGGAATTAGCTACTCTACTAGACACCAAAATTAAGGCACGTATAGGCCATTTGGCGCACAAATTCTATGAATTTGGTAATAAATGTGGGAGGTTGCTGGCGAGAGCCCTTAAGCACCAACAGGCCACTGGACACGTACATAAACTCACTTCCACGACGGGTGCCTCAGTTATCCACTCCTCAAAAATAGAAAACACACTTAGGGACTATTATGTACAGTTGTACCATCTCCCAGGAGCCTTGCCTGGCTCTTTGGAACCCCAACGGGTCAAACGTATTCTTCAATATCTAACAGAGGCCAACTCCCCCAAATAGAGGCCTCCATTGGCAAACAATTAGATACCCCCATTTCTGTATCGGAGATTCAGGCGGTGGTGAAAGACCTCCCTAATGGGAAAAGCCCCAGCCCAGACGGCTATACTAACACCTACTACAAGAAATATTCTGAGGTGCTTTCTAATCCCATGTGTGCTTATTTCACAGCCTTGGCCTCCGGTACAGTAATGCCCTCGGAAGCACTAATGGCGCACATCACAGTTCTCCCAAAAGAGGGGAAAGACCATACCCTGCCAGGTAACTATAGGCCTATATCACTTTTGAACACAGATATTAAGATCTTAGCCAAAATATTGGCCAATAGACTCAATCTGATCCTCTCGACGGTGATCCACCCCGATCAGACGGGATTTATCATGGGCAGAGAGGCAAGGGATAACTCAAATAGGGCACTCCAATTGATACATTGGGTTGAATCTCAGGGGACGACCTCCCCCTGCCTCTTGCTTTCCACTGATGCTGAGAAAGCGTTTGATAGGGTGGACTGGACCTACATGAAAATGGTGCTGACCAGACTCGGTTTGGGCCCCAATATGCTGGCTTGGATATCCACTCTGTATAGCTCCCTGACTGCCAGAGTGAAGGTTAATGGGCTATTGTCTGATACCTTCCCGACTAGTAATGGGACACGCCAGGGGTGTCCACTATCCCCTCTTATATTTGCTCTAACCCTTGAACCGCTGCATAATAGGATCCGTCTCAATGACGATATCAGGGGCTTTAGGCTAGATCCGACAGAACATAAGATATCTGCTTACGCAGACGACGTCTTCTTTTATGTCTCTGATCCCCTGATATCATTACCTAACATTATGGCAGAGCTGAAAGCATTTAACTTACTATCTAATTTCAAGCTAAATTATAACAAGTCTGAAATTCTGTCACTAAATGTTCACCGGGGTTTGCGTACACAGCTGCAATCTGCTTTCTCATTTACATGGTGCCCAACCGCCCTGAAATACTTAGGGGTACACTTGCCCACGAGCTGTTCCCGGCTTTACAAATGCAACTACACACCGCTACTTGCTACTATTAAAGTAGACCTGAAAAGATAGGATAGGGCTGCATTTTCATAGATGGGCCGAGTCAGTGTTCTTAAAATGAATGTGCTTCCTCGTATATTGTTTTTCCTGCAGATGGTGCCGATTGCCCTTCCTAGAACTTTCTTCTCAACCCTGAATAGTCTGTTTATTGAGTATATATGGTGGGAAATGCCTTCAGCTAGCTCTATGTACGTTGCAGTGCCCCAAGACAAGGGGAGGTTTGGGGGTACCCGTAGTCGGCAGATACTATGAAGCAGTACCTTTACAACGCATTTTAGATTGGTACCCCTAGACAAATTTCTAGCAGGCTGAAATTTATCTCATGCCCCCTGGGTTCCCCAGGAACATAGAGGTCTCTTGACACTGATCTCTCCACTGGCTGCCCATGCCTTGGCAACATGGGATGCCCTGAACAGGGGAGGGAAGCTCGCACTACCGATTTCCCCCTTGGCGCCCCTAAGTGGTTTCCCCTGGTTTGCTCCTGGGGAACATCCTTCCTTCTTTCGGTCCTGGGCGGCTGATGGAGAGTCCAGATGTGGCAGATTTGTTCAGGACCATGGCCTGTTAACACTGACTATGTTGAGGGAACAGTATGGTTCTTTCCCTATGGATGAATGGCGTTACAGACAGCTTAAGCACTTTATCAACAGTCTTCCCCAAGGAGTCCGGTCACCTACTTTAGCCTCACCATTCGAGCATTTATGTATGGCAGGCTCGGCTATTCCCCATGCCATCTCAGTACTATATGACCTATTGTCGCACATGCATATTGAGGAAAAGCCAGGGTTCATTAGAGAATGGGAGAGAGACCTTCAGCGCATCTTCACAGAGCCTCAGCTGGATAGTCTATATAGACTGACACACTCGAGCACAAAAATGCAGGAGAATAGTTATAAAATTTTGACTAGGTGGTATAGAGTACCCTCTAAGCTCATGAAGATATATCCTTCCCTTTCAGATGCCTGCTGGAGAGAATGTGGCCTCAGAGGCTCATTCCTTCACATCTGGTGGGAATGCCCCAAATTATGACCCTTTTGGTTGAATATCCATGCTCAGATCAAGATTGTACTTGGAGCTCCCAGATTCCCTGTTGGAATCCTTGTTGCACTTTCCCACCACTCCTCTTGCCCAATAGCGCACATCCGTACTACCCCATCTGCTTAATGCAGCACAGCAGCTAATCCCAATCCATTGGAAAAAGCCCCGTATACCTACTCATGCCGAATGGGTGGCTTTAGTTAATCAAATTAAGGCCGCAGAGGAGTGGATGGCACAATATAAAGATAGATATGAGAAATGTTACTCCATGTGGGCTACCTGGATAAGTTATGCAAACCCACCTGGGCTATCTGCTCAGGGGCCCTCAATGGCTGCGGCCCCCTCTGTTTGATGGGGTTGGGCTGGGGAGAGTGCGAGGATCCAAAGATCTAAACAGGCTCAGGGACAGCAGAACTCTGGCAGGCCTGCCACAGATTACCTTAGCCTATCATGCTAGCGGATGTTTTTGGTTCTTTTCAGATTTAGGACACAGTACTATCTTATTTTATTTTTATTTTATTTTTGTTTGTCTCTCTTACTTTAATATGTTTCCTTCACCCCACTTTGTTCCATATGTTGATGGACCCTGGGTCTAAATGTGCGGTCTAAGGTTTACCTTTAATTAGAGACACACATCCTCTATAGCGATGTACCAGATAGCTATGATAGGGGTTATCCATTGATGTTAGAGTTCATATCATAATTTTAAAATGTTGATAACAATTCCCCGGGACAATTCCCTAAAATTGTGTTCATCTCTGAGTTATTTTCCCATTGACTACATGCACCCGATAGGGGACCCATCATTTTATAACCTGTCATGTCATATCCTTTACTACTTACGTGTCTTGTTAAATGTCTACTTGTTTGTTACCTAAAAATTTTTCAAAATAAAGATTATATAAAAAAAAATATGACATTGAAGCCGGATTCACACTGGTATTTTTCAGCTTTTCACAAAGTTCCACAAGGTAATAGCACACCAATTAAATGACATTGAACATTTCGCCATTCAACGATATTTTGTGAACTATTCAGCGAAACGTTCCACAAAGTAATAGCACACCAATCGGGAACAATCCACACGTTTCGGTATATTACTGTCTATGTAGTGTAAAAGCTGTGGGAGGAGTTGGGGTGGTAAATTTGGAATTAAATTGAAAAGGGGTATGGCGCTCCCTATGGGGTGATGTATGGGAGGGGGGGGTTTTGTTAGAGTAGTTATATTCCCAGGTGATTTCCCCAATATGATCCTAGTGGAGGTACCTCATACCAGCAGGAAAAATTAGTTACCATAAATATATATGTCTATAGCTACATACATACACATATATACACATATGTATATACACACATATATATATACGCACACACATATACCAGCAGAAATAAATGATTGTTTAGACAAGGAGCTATCTTCAGTGGTAGTTCGACCAGACCCTATAGTAAGGGATGTAGGCTGAGACCCCTACAGCTGTGATAGGTCTGCACCATATACCACCACAGAGTGAAATAACTATAACATATACATGTAAAACATATGTGTGCTCTACTAGTGCAAATTAATCCAAACCATATAATAAAATCTGTCTTAACAGTGCGAAATAAATGTATATATATAAAATGTATTACCAAAAAATACATATCATATGTACCAAAAAATACATATCATAATCAAAGTCCAGTGATCAAGTAATTTCATCTCAAGCTAGTTAGTGCAAAAAAACAATTAAAAGTTTTGGTGATTATAGTCCTTAAAGTGAAAAAACTTTTCAGACCCAGTGTTCCAAGCAAATTCGTGACTTGAGTGCTCTCAGATAGTTCCTGTGACTTTTGTGCTCCCCTTATGGGTCCCCACTCACCGAATCCAACAGCCCCAGAAGGGGCAACCAGCGTAGGGTATCTCAATCACGGTCTCCTCTTCACACCAATCATGTAGGGCATTCAGGATGATTTCCATGCTGTTGGTTTTCCCAATGGCTTCCCGGATCCACCAGCCCCAGACGGGGCAGATTGCATGGGGTATTACGGTCACAATCTCCTCTCCCCCACCATCCTACCGAGCATCCAGGTAATTTCCTTACTGTTGGGTTAGGTGTTCACAATGGCTCCCTCATAGAAAGAAAAAATAGGAGGCTCCCATGGTGTAGTAGGTAAAAGAACTTTTATTCAAAAAACTCCATCAGCATGGAGGGTCCGTACCCGGAAGTGACTTAGCGTGCGTGGCGCCGTCGTACGCGTTTTGTCATTGACGTCACTTCCGGGTACGGACCCTGTTTGGAACGCAGGTGGAGCGCAAACAGCTCCAACCAGCGGTACGCATCTAATCCATACGGGCCTGTTCTCAGGCACATATCTGTACCCTGAGGTAGTAAACTGCTGACTTTTTATTCCATTTAATTTTAGTTTAGCTTATCCTTGTTTTTAATTTTTACTCCCTTGAATGCTGATGGAGTTTTTTGAATAAAAGTTCTTTTACCTACTACACCATGGGAGCCTCCTATTTTTTCTTTCTATGAGGGAGCCATTGTGAACACCTAACCCAACAGTAAGGAAATTACCTGGATGCTCGGTAGGACGGTGGGGGAGAGGAGATTGTGACCGTAATACCCCATGCAATCTGCCCCGTCTGGGGCTGGTGGATCCGGGAAGCCATTGGGAAAACCAACAGCACGGAAATCATCCTGAATGCCCTACATGATTGGTGTGGAGAGGAGACCGTGATTGAGATACCCTACGCTGGTTGCCCCTTCTGGGGCTGTTGGATTCGGTGAGTGGGGACCCATAAGGGGGAGCACAAAAGTCACAGGAACTATCTGAGAGCACTCAAGTCACGAATTTGCTTGGAACACTGGGTCTGAAAAGTTTTTTCACTTTAAGGACTATAATCACCAAAACTTTTAATTGTGTTTTTTTGCACTAACTAGCTTGAGATGAAATTACTTGATCACTGGACTTTGATTATGATATGTATTTTTTGGTACATATGATATGTATTTTTTGGTAATACATTTTATATGTATATATTTATTTCGCACTGTTAAGACAGATTTTATTATATGGTTTGGATTAATTTGCACTAGTAGAGCACACATATGTTTTACATGTATATGTTATAGTTATTTCACTCTGTGGTGGTATATGGTGCAGACCTATCACAGCTGTAGGGGTCTCAGCCTACATCCCTTACTATAGGGTCTGGTCGAACTACCACTGAAGACAGCTCCTTGTCTAAACAATCATTTATTTCTGCTGGTATATGTGTGTGCGTATATATATATGTGTGTGTATATACATATGTGTATATATGTGTATGTATGTAGCTATAGACATATATATTTATGGTAACTAATTTTTCCTGCTGGTATGAGGTACCTCCACTAGGATCATATTGGGGAAATCACCTGGGAATATAACTACTCTAACAAAACCCCCCCTCCCATACATCACCCCATAGGGAGCGCCATACCCCTTTTCAATTTAATTCCAATCAGCGGAGAATCCTTAGGGAAGCTCTTTTAAGGGGGGCAGCATACCTAAACCATTGTTCTAAGCGCAGCTTTTCATATTTAATTTAGGGTGGTAAATTTGGCTATAATAAGAATAATAACTAGAAAAGCTACAATTTCTGGGGAAATTGTGAAAAGTGTTCTTGCCTCTACAACTGGAGTGGGCAGAGTAACTGGGAGGAGTGGCTTGAGTAACTGTTGAGTGGTTGGAGAGGCTGGAGTAACTGTGGAAAGGTTGGACTGGGCAGAGTAACTTTATGGAGTGGGCAGAGTAACTGTGTGGAGTGTTTGGAGTGAGTAGAGATAGTAAACATTACACTAACCAATTGATTGATCAAATTTAAAAAGTGCACATGACAAGTTTGATAGAGTGAGAAATGCATTTACATAGTTACATAGTTACATAGTAGGTGAGGTTGAAAAAAGACACAAGTCCATCAAGTCCAACCTATGTGTGTGATTATGTGTCAGTATTACATTACATATCCCTGTATGTTGCGGTCATTCAGGTGATTATCTAATAGTTTCTTGAAGCTATCAATGCTCCCCGCTGAGACCACCGCCTGTGGAAGGGAATTCCACATCCTTGCCGCTCTTACAGTAAAGAACCCTCTACGTAGTTTAAGGTTAAACCTCTTTTCTTCTAATTGTAATGAGTGGCCATGAGTCTTATTAAACTCTCTTCTGCGAAAAAGTTTTATCCCTATTGTGGGGTCACCAGTACAGTATTTGTAAATTGAAATCATATCCCCTCTCAAGCGTCTCTTCTCCAGAGAGAATAAGTTCAGCGCTCGCAACCTTTCCTCATAACTAAGATCCTCCAGACCCTTTATTAGCTTTGTTGCCCTTCTTTGTACTCGCTCCATTTCCAGTACATCCCTCCTGAGGACTGGTGCCCAGAACTGGACAGCATACTCCAGGTGCGGCCGGACCAGAGTCTTGTAGAGTGGGAGAATTATCATTTTATCTCTGGAGTTGATCCCCTTTTAATGCATGCCAATATTCTGTTTGCTTTATTAGCAGCAGCTTGGCATTGCATGCCATTGCTGAGCCTATCATCTACTAGGACCCCCAGGTCCTTTTCCATCCTAGATTCCCCTAGAGGTTCTCCCCCAGTGTATAGATTGCATTCATATTTTTGCCACCCAAATGCATTATTTTACATTTTTCTACATTGAACCTCATTTGCCATGTAGTCGCCCACCCCATTAATTTGTTCAGGTCTTTTTGCAAGGTTTCCACATCCTGCGGAGAAGTTATTGCCCTGCTTAGCTTAGTATCGTCTGCAAATACAGAGATTGAACTGTTTATCCTATCCTTCAGGTCATTTATAAACAAATTAAATAGGATTGGTCCCAGCACAGAACCCTGGGGAACCCCACTACCCACCCCTGACCATTCTGAGTACTCCCCATTTATCACCACCCTCTGAACACGCCCTTGTAGCCAGTTTTCAATCCATGTACTCACCCTATGGTCCATGCCAACGGACCTTATTTTGTACAGTAAACGTTTATGGGGAACTGTGTCAAATGCTTTTGCAAAATCCAGATACACCACGTCTACGGGCCTTCCTTTATCTAGATGGCAACTCACCTCCTCATAGAAGGTTAATAGATTGGTTTGGCAAGAACGATTCTTCATGAATCCATGCTGATTACTGCTAATGATATTGTTCTTATTACTAAAATCTTGTATATAGTCCCTTATCATCCCCTCCAAGAGTTTACATACTATTGATGTTAGGCTAACTGGTCTGTAATTCCCAGGGATGTTTTTTGGGCCCTTTTTAAATATTGGTGCTACATTGGCTTTTCTCCAATCAGCTGGTACCATTCCAGTCAATAGACTGTCTGTAAAAATTAGGAACAACGGTCTGGCAATCACCTGACTGAGTTCCCTAAGTACCCTCGGACGCAAGCCATCTGGTCCCGGTGATTTATTAATGTTAAGTTTCTCAAGTCTAATTTTAATTCCGTCCTCTGTTAACCACAGTGGCGCAGTGGGTAGCACTCTCGCCTAGCAGTAAGAAGGGTCGCTGGTTCAAATCCCGACCACGACACTACCTGCCTGGAGTTTGCATGTTCTCCCTGTGTCTGCGTGGGTTTCCTCTGGGTACTCCGGTTTCCTCCCACACTCCAAAGACATGCTGGTAGGTTAATTGGATCCTGTCTAAATTGGCCCTAGTATAGGTATGAATGTGAGTTAGGGACCTTAGATTGTAAGCTCCTTGAGGGTATAGGGACTGATGTGAATGTATAATATATATATGTAAAGCGCTGCATAAATTGACGGCGCTATATAAGTACCTGAAATAAATAAATAAAATAAATAAATAAACCATGGAGGTGCTTCCTGTGTTGTGTCATGAGGATAAACACTGCAGTTTTGGTTACTGAAGCCCCCCGATTCACTCGTGAAGACTGAGGAGAAAAATAAATTCAATACCTTTGCCATCTCCCCATCTTTTGTAGCCAGATCTCCTTCCTCATTCTTTATGGGGCCAATATGGTCTGTCCTCCCTTTTTTACTGTTTACCTACTTAAAGAATTTCTTGGGATTTTTTTTGCTCTCCTCCGCTATGTGTATTTCAACTTTATTTATGTAGCACATTTAATTGCAACGTTGTTGCCCAAAGTGCTTCACAGTTACATTAAAACATACATTTATAAAAACATTAGCAGCATTATCAAGCCTAGCAGATGAAGGTATGACTACATGCATTTGGGGGGTCTCAGCATCTTGGCGTAGAATGGAGGTGAAAGTGTGCTATCTGTTTGATGATAATCAGTGTTTACAACCACTGTTTCCTGGCAAAGCTCATGCCCTGTTTATGCTTCACAACCACTGCTCAAAACACAATACACAGGATCATGATAGCTGTAATAACTGTGCAGTACTTCAAATTGTCGTATTTTAAAAGCTATAAATCCTACAACAAAGAGCTTTATATTGTGAGAATCACAAGACCCAGACCTAGATTTTGATGCATAGTATGTCTCTGAAATATTAAAAATGAAGGCACAGTCACAGTTTAGATATTGCCCTTCAAATTTGAAGTGGCTAGAGTGGAGTTTCAATGAATGTCAATGGACAGCATGATTTGCAAACAAATGGTCATATTGGGAAAACTATCAGGACTATGGCATAGCTGTGGACATGTTTAGTGGCAGCAGGGATAGCTGAACGTTTTGATATAAGATTTGTGTAGGTGGGCTTGAAAATGAGGGAGTGGTGGCAGTTTAGAAATCATGTCCTGATTTTTTAGCTTTTGTCACCTCCCACTCTAGTTTTGAACATTTCGCCATTCATTCCTATGGGACCAATTTTGCCGCAAAAACAACAATATTTTGTGAACCATTTGGCAAAACGTTCCACAAAGTAATAGTACACCAATCGGGAACAATCCGCACGTTTCGGTATATTACTGTCTATGTAGTGTAAAAGCTGTGGGAGGAGTTAGGGTGGTAAATTTGACAGTGTAGCGCTATTAAAAAGTATAAATAAAAAACTAAATGTAAAACCAAAACATATTGGGTAGACTAAATATAGCCCAGTAAGTAGGTGAAAAAAGTGTCCACAAGAGTGTTGAATGGTATGTCCCTCTGACAGAGGTAGTCCCAATCTTGGAAAAATGGTGTAAGGCTTGTCTGTAGTCAATAACAACGAAACTCGAAAAGTAAATGGGTACTCTTACCAGCTGTGATGGACCCCAAATGTCATACGACAGAGGGGTCAAACAAGCTTGGGGTCTTGTGCTGTATTCATCAGAGGTTGCTCGGGTGCTGGACACAGATGAATGAGACCTGGTTCAAGGTAATATCCTTGGCTCCTGAACCGTGCAGACTCCAAGTGCTCCCCAGTCTGATAGCCATCTCCGAAGCTGTTCCATGAAGGCTCCAGGAAGTAATCATATAAAACAGAGGAAAGGAGAAGGACTCCAATGGTGCAGGTCAAAAACCAATTGGGTTTATTAAAAATGTCAAATGGTAGACTCCAAGGTAATAAAAGTGATCCCAAAAAAGAAGTAATAAAATAAGATAAGAGCAATGTGGGATACAAGAAATGCTGGCCAGCATTTTTTTTCAAAAATGTTTTTTGTTTTTTTTCAAAAATGAATTTTTTTTTCAAAAATGAATTTTTTTTTCAAAAATAAATTTTTTTTCAAAAATATTTTTTTTGATTATTTTTTTTCATGGGGTGGTCATAATATTTTGGCTGATCATGTTGTGGTCATAATGTTTTGGCTGATAATGGGGTGGTCATAAATTATTTGGCTGATCATGTGGTCATAATGTTTTAGCTGATCATGGGGTTGTCAGCTTTTGTCACCTCCCACTCTAGTTTTGAACATTTCGCCATTCATTCCTATAGGAGCAATTTCGCCACAAAAACTATGATATTTAGTGAACCATTCGGCGAAACGTTCCACAAAGTAATAGCACACCAATTAAATGACATTGAGGCCGGATTCACACTGGTATTTTTCAGCTTTTCACAAAGTTACACAAGGTAATAGCACACCAATTAAATGACTGAACATTTCGCCATTCATTCCTATGGGACCAATTTTGCCACAAAAACAACGATATTTTGTGCACCATTCGGCGAAACGTTCCAGAAAGTAATAGCACACCAATTAAATGACATTGATTCCGGATCCACACTGGTATATTTCAGCTTTTCACAAAGTTCCACAAGGTAATAGAACACCATTTGGCAAAACGTTTCACAAAGTAATAGCACACCAATCGGGAACAATCCGCACGTTTCGGTATATTACTGTCTATGTAGTGTAAAAACTGTGGGAGAAGTTAGGGTGATAAATTTGGCTATAATAATAATATTAATAACTAGAAAAGCTACAATTCCTGGGGAAATTGTGTGAAATGTTCTTGCCTCCACCTACAGTAGTCTACAACCGGAGTGGGTGGAATAACTGGGTGGAGTGGCTTGAGTAAATGTTGTGTGGTTGGAGTGGCTGGAGTAACTGTGAAAAGTGTTAAAAAGCTTAATATCAAAAATGATTTTTTTTTTCAAAAATGAAATTTTTTTGAATTTTTTTTTTTATTTTAAATTATTTTTTTTTCAAAAATGATTTTTTTAAATGAGTTTTTTTCAAATTTTTTTTTGTCAAAAATGATTTTTTTTTCAAAAATAATTTTTTTTTCAAAAATGTTTTTTTTCAAAAATGATTTTTTTATTTCAAAAATGATTTTTAAAAAAAAAATATTATTATTTTTTTTGATGGGGTGGTCATAATGTTTTGGCTGATCATGGGGGGGTCATAATGTCAGCTTTTGTCACCTCCCACTCTAGTTTTGAACATTTCGCCTTTCATTCCTATGGGTCCAATTTCGCCGCAAAAACAACGATATTTCGTGCACCATTCGGTGAAACGTTCCAGAAAGTAATAGCACACCAATTAAATGACATTGATTCCGGATTCACACTGGTATATTTCAGCTTTTCACAAAGTTCCACAAGGTAATAGAACACCAATTAAATGACATTGAGGCCGGATTCACACTGGTATTTTTTGTTTGCATTGCACGCATGATATATTTGGAGGCTTTAGTCCCCCAGTGGCCCCGTATGGCCCACAACAAATTTGGTTAATCTGTTATATATGTAATGGGCAATGATTTAGTTTGTTCTCTGATTCTATCGCAGGTGTATTTTTCCTTCGGCCGTTCTGCCTGGTGGGCGGTGTAATAGAGTGTGATCTCTCGCAAGTTGCATCATTGTTTTCGCTGCCCTGGTCTGAGTTGCTGTGGCGGTGGAGGTGCATTGGACTCTGCCTTGGGGAGGAGAGGAAAAAAGCTTTTTAAGGGATCTCCATGTGGGAGACTTTTCTTTTTTCCCGCTGGATATACATTGTTGGGTAATTATACCATATTGTATACTGTACGGTAAATACAATTTTTTGCCATATATAATGGGATTCATAGATGTATGCCAACTTTATTTGTATATGTTTTCCAGCAGACAGACCCTCTGAAGAAGACCCTTAGTGTATGGGTTGAAACGCATCAGCTTTAATGTTCATGACATCAAGTTTTGTTATGAATATGTGTCTGCCAATGTATGTTTAGCCAATTTTAGTGTTAAGATACTTCCCACTGGAGCTCATTGTTTTACATTTTTCATATCATGCCATTTTTGTATAAATAAATTTGTTATACTTTTCATACAATCTTTGACTTCATTTGTCATTGTTCTGCCTAAAAACCCCACCTTGGGGGAATCCGTTCCTTCTGTCTCCAGTCTTTCAGGGGTGAGTAGCAACCCTCTTCCCTTCTCTCTAGTGTCCCCTCTTTGCAAATTACTGTCTATGTAGTGTAAAAACTGTGGGAGAAGTTAGGGTGATAAATTTGGCTATAATAATAATAATAATAACTAGAAAAGCTACAATTCCTGGGGAAATTGAGTGAAGTGTTCTTGCCTCCACTTACAGTAGTCTACAACCGGAGTGGGTGGAGTAACTGGGTGGAGTGGCTGGAGTAACTGTGAAAAGTGTTAAAAAGCTTAATATCAAAAATGATTTTTTTTTTCAAAAATTAATTTTTTTTGATTTTTTTTTTCTTTTAAATGATTTTTTTTTTTTCAAAAATGATTTATTTTTTTTTATTTTTTTTTTTTAATTATTTTTTTTCAAAAATTAGTTTTTTTTAAAAATGATTTTTTTTTCAAAAATGTTTTTTTTTTCAAAAATGATTTTTTAAAAAAATATTATTATTTTTTTTTTGATGGGGTGGTCATAATGTTTTGGCTGATCATGGGGGGGGTCATAATGTCAGCTTTTGTCACCTCCCACTCTAGTTTTGAACATTAAATGACATTAAGGCCAGATTCACACTGGTATTTTTCAGCTTTTCACAAAGTTCCACAAGGTAATAGCACACCAATTAAATGACATTGAACATTTCACCATTCATTCCTATGGGACCAACTTTCCGCAAAAACTACGATATTTCGTGAAAAATTTGGTGAAACGTTCCACAAAGTAATAGCAGACCAGTCGGGAACAATCCGCACCTTCGGTATATTACTGTCTATGTAGTTGAAAAGCTGTGGGAGGAGTTAGGGTGGTATGATCATGGGGTTGTCAGCTTTTGTCACCTCCCACTCTAGTTTTGAACATTTCGCCATTCATTCCTATGGGACAAATTTCACCGCAAAAACAACGATATTTTGTGAACCATTCGGCGAAATGTTCCACAAAGTAATAGCACACCAATCGGGAACAATCCGCATGTTTCAGTATATTACTTGTCTATGTAGTGTAAAAACTGTGGGAGGAGTTAGGGTGGTAAATTTGGCTATAATAAGAATAATAATATATATGTGAGATAACAGTAAGTGGTCTTGCTATGCAAGAACACTTAACTAGAAAATGCATTTCCTGGGGAAAATATGTGGGAATGCTGAATAGCTCAATTTCTAAAATGACCCCAAACAAAACTGCCCCCATCATATTGTCTCCATCAAAACTGCCCCATCATATGCCACCATCAAAACTGCCCCATCAGAATTGCCCCATCAAAACTGCCCCATCAGAATTGCCCCATCAAAACTGCCCGATCATATTGCCACCATCAAAACTGCCCCCATCATATTGCCACCATCAAAACTGCCCCCATCATATTGCCATCAAAACTGCCCCATCAGAATTGCCCCATCAAAATTGTCCCCATCAAAACTGCCCCATCAGAATTGCCCCATCAAAACTGCCCAATCATATTGCCACCAACAAAATTGCCCCATCAGAATTGCCCCATCAAAACTGCCCCATCATATTGCCACCATCAAAACTGCCCCATGAGATTTGCCCCATCAAAACTGCCCCATCATATTGCCACCATCAAAACTACCCCCATCAAAACTGCCCCCATCAAAAATGTCCCTTCATATCGCCACCTTTAAAACTGCTCCATTAAAATTATCCCCATCAAAACTGCCCCACCATATTGCCACCATTGAAACTGCCCCATCAGAATTGCCCCATCAAAACTGCCCCATCATATTGCCACCATCAAAACTGCCCTGTCAGAATTGCCCCATCAAAACTGCCCTATCAGAATTGCCCTATCAAAACTGTCCCATCATATTGCCACCATCAAAACTGCCCCATGAGAATTGTCCCATCAAAACTGCCCCATCATATTGCCACCATCAAAACTGCCCCATCAGAATTGCCCCATCAAAACTGCCCCATCATATTCCTCAATTATAAATCAGTACATGGTGTGTCTGTCCCCTCCCCGGGCTCTGTAATCAGAGCTGAGATGCTCCAGCCACCACCCCTGTGTAAAACAGAAGCTTTGGTAACCATGGCAACAAAAGCAACACAGTACACTCTGTTTAATGGCTAAAATTTCCTGAAATGACCACGAAACAAACAGCTTTTTCACAAAAACTCTAAAAGATATCAAACTGAAAAGATATAGCCAGATAGCTGAATATTTTGTCAACATTTTAAAGTTTGTTTGACACCTGTAGGTGAAAGTATGAAGGAGCTGAAACTTTTTTGGGAGCTTAATATTTAAAAAAGTATAAATAGTAGAAAAAAAGTTGAAAAAGTCTCATCATCAGCTGAAAGAGACGAACATTTTAATAGTTGAATGGTTTTAATAGCTGAAAGTATGCAGAAGTTACGCAGAGCCAAAAAACGTACAAAATAATACAATTAGAATTAAAAATAAATAAAATTGAATAACAATAGTGGGACTGCTAAAGCAGTCCCACTAATAAAATCGAATAACAATATTGGGACTGCTAAAGCAGTCCCACTAAAAATCAAATTACAATAGTGGGACTGCTAAAGCATTCCCACTAATAATATAAATAAATAAAATCAAATAACAATAGTGGGACTGCTAAAGCATTCCTACTAATAATAATACCGTATTTATCGGCGTATAACACGCACTTTTTTCCCCTTAAAATCAGGGAGAAATTGCGGGTGCGTGTTATACGCCGATCCCCTGCGATCCTGACCTGTCAGAATTAAAAAATCGCTGACCGCGATTTGAAAATGGCGCCGCCGGCGCCGAAATACACAGTGCCGGTCCTCGGCTCTTCTCG
The DNA here is from genome assembly GCF_042186555.1 of Aquarana catesbeiana. NCBI lineage: Eukaryota > Metazoa > Chordata > Amphibia > Anura > Ranidae > Aquarana > Aquarana catesbeiana. The sequence continues at coordinate 171,196,553 of NC_133335.1, read as the reverse complement.
GCGGCTTTCCGTTTCACTCGAGCGCCGCCCGAACCTAGCCGAGTATACTCGGCTAGTTTCGGATAGCTCCGCTCACCGTCCGAGTGGAACCGAAAGTAAACGAGAGCCGCCGAGAAGAGCCGAGGACCGGCTCTGTGTATTTCGGCGCTGGCGGCGCCATTTTCAAATCGCGGTCGGCGATTTTGAAGCTCACAGGCTTCAGCAAGGCTGGACTGGGGCAAGGCTGGATTGGGGCAAGGCTGGACTGGACACTGGGGAAGGCTGCACTGACATGGCTGCACTGACATGGCTGCACTGACATGGCTGCACTAGCAAGGCTGCACTGACATGGCTGCACTGACATGGCTGTACTAGCAAGGCTGCACTGACATGGCTGCACTGACATGGCTGCACTAGCAAGGCTGCACTGACATGGCTGCACTGGCAAGGCTGCACTGGCAAGGCTGCACTGACATAGCTGCACTGGCAAGGCTGCACTGACAAGGCTGCACTGACAAGGCTGCACTGGGCAAGGCTGGACTGGGGCAAGGCTGCACTGAGAAGGCTGCAATGATGGGCATTTAAATGTAAGTTTTTTTCCCTTCAACTTCCCTCCTAAAAGTTTTTTTTCCTTAAAATTCCCTCCTAAATTGAGGTGCGTGTTATACGCCGGTGCGTGTTACACGCCGATAAATACGGTAATTCAAACTATAAAATGCATTTCCTGGGAAAATGCATGGGAATGCTGAATAGCTGAATTGCTAAAATGGCCCCCATCAAAACTGCCCCCATCAAAACTGCCCCCATCATACTGCCATCAAAACTGCCCCATCAAAATTGCCGCATCAAAATTGTCCCCGTCAAAACTGCCCCATCATATTGCCACCATCAAAACTGCCCCATCAGAATTGCCCCATCAAAACTGCCCCATCATATTCCTCTATTATAAATTAGTACATGGTGTGTCTGTCCCCTCCCCCAGGCTCTGTAATCAAAGCAGAGATGCTCCAGCCACCTCCCCCCCTGTGTATAACAGAAGCTTTGGTAATCATGGCAACAAAACCAGCACAGTACACTCTGTTTAATGGCTAAAATTTCCTGAAATGACCACTAAACAAACAGCTTTTTCACAAAAACTGTAAAATATATCAAACTGAAAAGATATAGCCAGATAGCTGAATATTTTGTGAACATTTTAAAGTTTGTTTGGCGTCTGTAGGTGAAAGTATGAAGGAGCTGAAACTTTTGGGAGCGGAAGAAGATTTTAAGGATCTGAAGCATGCTCCCATTGACTTCAATGTTAAAAAAAGGGTTAAAAAGCTTAATATTTTAGGAGCCGGCTAGTCGAGGAGATGTGACGTGACGGTCTTGGGGGAGGGGCCTGACGGCCGGATGGTGTGGAGGAGCACAGAGGAGCGCAAGATGAGGGCGGCAGGGACGGCGTGAGGTGAGAGCGCACGCCGGTCCTATTGAATGCACTGCCAAGACACAGCGGGAGGAGCAGCACGGAGCCGCATGGAGAGCCAGAAAGCCGAACGGGGTGACGCTGCCACTGAGTCCATAGAAGGAAAGCATAAAGTTAGTTCCCGGTTGGTTCGGATGGTGTGCTCAGCCCGCCTCCATAATGGCATCCGTCCCTGGCTCCCTGACCCTGTCTGCTGCTGGCCCCCTTCCCCCCTGTATTCTACGGCTACTGAAGGAAGGAGACAAGGCAGCCACAGGCTGCCAGATGGAGCCAGTATAAAAGGGAAAAGGAGATAGACTTTCAAACTCCCGGAAAACTGCTGTCCATTGAAAAGGCTTACACAACCCCCCCGCCGAGGAGGAGAGGATTGTGGTGTTCTGGAGTCTGGTGGAGCCAGGTAAGACCTGCTGCTGTTGTAAAATCCCACACACTACGATTGGTAGATTAAATGTAGTTTTAATGAACACTTGCTGTTGGCTTAGCTGGACTGGTTCATGATTTCCCCCCGGGCAATAGGGAGGCGTCATATAGCCTGGAGAGGTGCATAGAAGAACGCATAAATTCACAGGTGCTGTACAAGCGAGCAAGGCAAGCAAGGCAACGGTCCTGGTGGGGGAGGGGCGAAGATCATGAAAGGTCGGTCAAATAAAACAAATGAACCAAAAAAGCCTAGACAGCCTTAATTCAAGCTCCATCCAAAAGTTTTTAAAAGAAGCGCACCTTAAAAGCCCAGTATTGGAAGATAGGCAGCAGAACATGAAAGAAAAAAAAGAAAGATCTCTCTAAACACAATAGAGCCCTAGGGGGAACCCCCAGAGGAGAGATGACCCTAGGCGCAGACTGCGATCAAAGCTTAGATGTAGATGCAGATGCTCCTCCAACAAAAACTGAGATGCAAGACATGTTTACCAAACTAGAGACCGTTATAAAGGAAGAGAGCCATAATGTAAGGACTGACATGGGGCATCTCTTGAGACGAGTGGAAGTAGCGGAAGAGTTATCTGAAGAACACACAGCTGAGATTATAGCTCTAAAAAAATCAACTTAAAAAATTACAGTCAGATCAGCAGGAGATGCTCTATAAATTAGAGGAACAGGAAAATCAAAATAGAAGGCAAAATCTGAGGATAAGGGCAATCCCAGAACAGAGAGGGGAGGACTTGTCCCTTATGATGAGAAAACTATTTAACCCTCTGCTAGGGAGAAATGTGGATAATGAACTTAAACTGGATCTTGCCCACAGGAAAAGAAAACCCCCAGGGGTTAGGGAGGAAGCACCCAGAGATGTCATCGTAAGGTTCCACCAATATGAGGACAAGGCAAAAATTTGGAGCAAATTAAGAGGGACACACCCTGTAAAGTACAACAACGAAGAAATCCAAATTTATCTGGACCTGTCGGCTAAAACGCTTTCAAGGAGACGCCAATTGAGACCCCTGTTGGATGTTTTAAGGGGGGCTAACTTAAAATATAGCTGGGGTACCCATTCGCATTGAAATTGATAAAAGAGGGGAGAAACTTCAGATTGAGCCAGATTGATGATTTACAAGACTTCTGTAGAGAACTAAATATTACAGTACCTATCTTGCCAGGCGGAGCACTATCTTAATGGAAAATTATGTGGGGGTTGGGGGGGTGGCAGAGGGGTGGGGGGAGGGGGGAAGAAGGGATGTGATAGTGGTCTGTGCGACCCTCCTCCTCCCGCCCCCATTTTGGGGGTGGGAGGTGGAACACCATGTCCCGCTGTGAGAGTCTCACCCCAGGGCATGTGGGGGCGTAGGCGGAGATGGTGAAAGTAGGGATGCAGCATCCCCATAGTCAGGTATTGATGTGGGGGGAGGGAGGGAGAGAGAGGGGGTTGGGGGGAGGGGTGGGGGAGGGTTGGCAGGCGAGGGGGGATGGGGGGAGGAGGGGGTGAACGGGTCTTCCCACAGATTTTGTTTTACATCCCTGTTAATTCCTCTCTCTTACAAATAATGGGTGAATTGGAGGTGAAGAGGCTGGATAATAGAGTAAGTTTAAAAGGAAGGGATGACGGAAATTAATCTGTTGTCTTACAATGTTAAAGGGCTGAATTCCCCAGGGAAAAGGCGGAAAGTGTTAAAGGAGGTGCAGTCATATGGAGCAGATATAGTCTTCTTGCAGGAGATGCATTTGCTGTTAGAGGAGGGCACTAGGCTAGACTCAAGACATTATCCAAGTTGGTACTATAGTGACTCACCCATCAAGCGGGCGAAGGGAGTATTGGATTCTCAAATCGGATGAAATTTACACTCCTAGATAGGAGGGTGGACCCGGAGGGGTGGTTCCTATTTTTAAAGGTAAAATTGGGGATAAAGACATATACATTGGCCAATGTATATTGCCCGAACAGAGATCCGATAAATTATCTCTCCCAGACCGTGAGTAGGCTGATGGAATTCAGGGAGGGGGAAGTGATTCTGGCAGGGGATTTTAATCTCTGTCTGGATCCAGCCTTGGATAGGTCATCCAGAGCCAGGGAGGCAAGTAAAAAGGCGTTGCTGAGCCTTGTGAAAAAGTTGCATGATTGTCAACTGATGGACACATGGAGGGTGCATCACCCAAAGGAGAGAGATTATTCCTTTTTCTCGGCAGAGCATGGGACCTATTCAAGGCTGGACTACATGTTGGTTGATCATAGTTTATTGGGCTCTATTAAAGAGTCGAAGATAGTGATTATGACTCTGTCAGATCATGCACCCGTCTCGATGAAAGTAATGTTAAAGGGGCTCCAGCGGGTGCCGTATTCTTGGCGGTTAAATGAAAAACTTCTTGAGGAGAATTGGATAGTGGAGAAAATTCATCAGGAAATAGACACGTTTTTTTTCTAAATAACGATAATGAAGAGACCCCGGGAGCAGTAATTTGGGAGGCCTTTAACCCTTTCATGACTAAGCCTATTTTTGAAATTTGGTGTTTACAAGTTAAAATCCATATTTTTTGCTAGAAAATTACTTAGAACCCCCAAACATTATATATATTTTTTTAGCAGAGAATCTAGAGAATAAAATGGAGATTGTTGCAATATTTTATATCACACTGTATTTGTGCAGCAGTGTTTTAAACACAAATTTTTGGAAAAGGGACACTTCCATGAATTTTAAAAAATCCAAACAGTAAAGTTACCCCAATTTTTTTGTTTAATGTGAAAGATGATGTTACGCCAAGTAAATAGATACCAAACATGTCACGCTTTATAATTGCATGCACTCGTGGAATGGCAACAAACTATGGTAGCTATGAATTTCCATAGGTGACGCTTTAAATTTTTTTTACGGTTACCAGGTTAGAGTTACAGAAGAGGTCTAGTGCTAGAATTATTGCACTCGCTCTGAGGATTGCGGCGATACCTCACATGTGTGATTTGAACACTGTTTACATATGCGGCCCGACTTCCGTATGCGTTTTCTTCGCTGCGCGAGCTCGCGGGGACGGGGGCGCTTTAAAAAAATTTTTTTAATTTATTTTATTTATTTTTATACTTATAAATGGTGTTTAAAAAAAATATTTTTTTTTAACTTTTATTGCTGTCACAAGAAATGTAAACATCCCTTGTGACAGTAATAGGTGGTGACAGGTACTCTTTATGGAGGGATCGGGAGTCTAAAAGACCCCCGATCCCTCCTTTGCACTTCAAAGTATTCAGATCGCTGAAAACGGCGATTCTGAATACTGTGTATTTTTTTAAATTCCGCGCCATTGGCAGCCGAGTAAACGCGAAGTGATGTCATGACGTTGCTTCCGAGTTTACATTGAGAAGGCTGGAAAGAAGCCGCCCACAGCTTTGTTCCAGCCCGCCCACAGCTGCTGGAGGCACCCGATTGGACACCGGGCCTCCCGATCGCACGGGAAGCCCGGTAAGAGCAGCGGGAGGCGGCGGGAGGGGGGATGTCCCCTCCCGCTCCTCCGGTATAACAGCGGCTTTTAGCCGCATCGGTTGTTATATACGGATTGCCGATCGCCCGCTCGAAACAACGGTACGGGGATGATGCCTGCAGCTGCGGGCATCATCCCGGTATAACCCCCGAAATCCAAGTACGGTCTGCGTACATCTGCGTACGGTCGGCGGGAAGGGGTTAAGGCCTATATAAGGGGAGTACTCATATCTATAGGAGCGTGGGTAAAGCGAGAGAGAACCAAAAAGAAAGAAAGCTTGATTGCAAGTATTTACCATCTTGAACAGTCTCATAAAGCCGCCCCAGGTAATAATAGGCCTCTATTACGTCAACTAATCATCAAAAGAGAGGAGTTAAGGGATTTATTGGAAAAGGAAGCATACAAGGTTAGGAATAAGTTCTTAAAAGAAAGGCATCAGAGGAGAAATAAGGTTGGGAAGCATTTGGCAACAATTGTGAGGAAAAAAAAGAAGAAAACTTTATTGAAAAGATAAAAAATAAAAATGGTGACTTGAGGTACACTTCTAAGTAGATAGGCGAAGAATTCAGACAATACTTTAGCACCCTATATTTGGTAGGCCAGAGGGAACAGTATGGGTCAGAGATGGAGGAGAAGGCGAGAAATTGTTTAGAGGAGGCAGGCCTTCCCAAATTGTCAGTAGACAACTCAAAGGAGCTAGAAAGACCGATAACGGCAGAAGAAGTAGGCTTGGCTCTGAGATTGTCCCCTCTGGGAAAGAGCCCGGGACTGGATGGTTTCACATCCAGCTTTTACAAAAAATTTAAAGATGCACTGCTTCCGAGGCTGTGTAAGGTCTGGAACAGCCTTGGGAGGCAGGGTGAAATGTGTAGAGAGGCGTTATTAGCTTCAGTGATGCTGATTCCTAAGGAGGGGAAAGACCGCACCCTATGCCCAAGTTTTAGGCCAATAGCACTTTTAAATGCAGACACTAAATGATATGCGAAGGTGTTGGCGCTCAGGCTCAAGGGATTCATGTCCAAACTGGTCCATCCAGACCACGTGGGATTTATCCCAGGGAGAGAGGGCTGATATAACGGGGTGCAGTCTCTTCTCATTATAGAGCCTATTAGATTAAAGAGATCCCCAGGTCTACTTCTGTCGATAGATGCCGAGAAGGCATTCAACCGAGTAGACTGGGGATTCATGTTCAAAACGCTGGCAGTATTGGGTATAGGGCCCACCATGTTAAAGTGGATTAAAATATTATATAATCAACCAACGGCATTTGTGAAAGTCAACAATGTACCCTCAGCGCCATTTATTATGAAAAACGGGACAAGACAAGGATGCCTGCTGTCCCCGCTTCTATTCGTCCTAACCTTGGAGCCTTTGTTGGCTACTATTCAAAAAAACCTGGATATTAGTGGATGTGTAATAGGAAAAGAGGAACATAAATTGGTGGCTTTTGCCGATGATGTTCTTTTTTACATCACCAAACCTAGAATCACGATCCCCAACCTACTAGCCATTATAAAGAATTTCAGTGAGTTGTCAAATTATAAAATTAATATTGAGAAATCTGAAGCTCTAAAAATTAACATCAATAAGCAGGAAGGGATCAGACTCAGAGAGGTTTTCCGTTTCCCATGGAGGGATAAAATCAAGTATCTTGGAGTTAGTCTAGCGGGCTCCATCTGGAAGATTTTTCAGATCAACTTTATACCCTTCCTAGATGAAATCCGAGCAGAAATAAAAAGAATCTCAAATCACCCAGTCTCTTGGATAGGACGAGTCAACATAGTGAAAATGGTGCTAGCCCCTAAAGTGCTCTACAAAATACAAATGCTCCCGATCCCTCTACCCCAATTATTTTTCAGAACATTAATAGGTTTAATAAGTAGATATGTTTGGAAGAATAAAAAACCTAGGATAGCGAACACGGTGTTGAGTAGGGAAAAAGCACTAGGAGGGCTGGGTTTTCCGGATTTTAGAAATTATCACAAAGCTATTGTATTGGCACGGGCACTTGATTGGGCAAAGGGAAGTGTTAATAAAAGATGGGTTAATTTAGAAATGAGTTTAAGTAACGCAAATCTAAATCACATAATCTGGAACCCTCTGCAACTCAGAAATTTAGGAGTAGATACACACGTTTTAACACATCACACGTTGAAAACATGGGATCATATTCACCACTCTAGGAAGTGGGAGTATATGTCCCCTTTGATTTATTTAAAGGAGAATACATATTTCCCCCAGGGATGGAGGAAGTGGGAGGAAATTGGATATTGAATAGTGAAGCACAACTAAAAGACATTATTAATAGGGGAAAAATTTGCACATATCAGGATTTAGTAATAAAGAGGGATTTGGTGAAGTTAAATGGGTGGCGGTATGGTCAGCTTGAACACTTTCTCAAAAGTTTACCAGGTTCTCTGAGGGAAGAAGTAGATTATAGACCGTTGGAGAAACTATTCTGTAGGGATACAGTGAAGAGGAATATCAACGGTATATAAAATACTGATGAATAATGGGGGGAAATAGTACCGCCCTTTATTAAAAAATGGGAACAAGATTTAGGGGTTAGATGTGAGAAAAGATGGGTAGGGAGCATTTTGGGGGCAACACATAGCAAAGCAATAGATATGAAAACGATTGAGTCCAGCTACAAATGCCTGACCAGGTGGCATATGACTCCCACTAAAATATGCAAATTTAACATGGATAGATAACCGAAATGCTGAAGAGGTTGCAAGGCCCCTGGAACAATGGCGCATTTGTGTTGGGACTGCCCAAAAATCAAAACCTTCTGGCAGGAAGTGCTTAAGTTGATTGAAGAGATAATGGGCAGAGCGATCCAGTTGGACCCATGGGTCTGTTTGTTCCATGGGGCGGAGGGACACCTCAGACGGTACAAAACCTCGTTAATCCCAGTGCTTCTAAACTCCGCAAAGTGTGTAGTCCCAAAAAATGGCAGGAAGTGGAAGGGCCTGGGATCAGGGATTGGTTTTCAAGAATCAACAAAATATACACTATGGAAAATCTTGAGGCTTGGGGTCCTGAAGAGGGGGATCAAGAAGATATAGGGGGGAGATGGGCTAGATGGGAAGCCTTTAAAAGATCAGAGAGCTTTGCGGAAGCCATTTTGCACTAATATATGTAGAAATAGTTTCCTTTTCCATGGTATTATGGAAGGAGATCAGTCTGCGGGAAGGGGGGGTTGGGGGGGAAGAGGTGGATCGGAGCGGGGTTCACTCTGGGATTTATATGTCTGTGTATAATTTGGATTCTTGGGGGATTGTTGTACCCCACTGAATGAGGGGTTGTTTGTATATTTATAATATGAAAATTTTAAATAAAGAATTAAAAAAAAAGCTTAATATTTTAAAAAGTATAAATAGTAGAAAAAAAGTTGAAAACGTCCCATCATCAGCTGAAAGAGACGAACATTTTAATAGTTGAATGATTTTAATAGCTGAAAGTATGCAGAAGTTACGCAGAGCCAAAAAACGTACGGAATAAAATTAAATAATAAACTAGAAAGTGCATTTCCTGGAGAAAAAGCGTGGGAATACTGAATAGCTGAATTGCTCCCATCAAAACTGCCTCATCAAAACTGCCCCATCAAAATTGCCCCATCAAAATTGTCCCCATCAAAACTGCCCCATCATATTGCCACCATCAAAACTGCCCCATCAGAATTGCCCCATCAAAACTGCCCCATCATATTGCCAACATCAAAACTGCCCCATCAGAATTGCCCTATCATAACTGCCCCATCAGAATTGCCCCATCATATTGCCACCACCAAAACTGCCCCATCATATTGCCATCAAAACTGCCCCATCAGAATTGCCCCATCAAAACTGCCCCATCAGAATTGCCCCATCATATTGCCACCATCAAAACTGTCCCCATCATATTGCCATCAAAACTGCCCTATCAGAATTACCCCATCAAAATTGTCCCCATCAAAACTGCCCCATCATAATGCCACCATCAAAACTGCCCCATCAGAATTGCCCCATCAAAGCTGCCCCATCATATTGCCACCATCAAAACTGCCCCATCATATAGCCACCATCAAAACTACTCCATCAGAATTGTCCCCATCAAAACTGCTCCATCAAAATTGTCCCCATCAAAACTGCTCCATCAAAATTATCCCCATCAAAACTGCCCCATCATATTGCCACCATCAAAACTGCCCCATCAAAACTGCCCCATCATATTCCTCTATTATAAATCAGTACATGGTGTGTCTGTCCCCTCCCCCGGGCTCTGTAATCAGAGCTTAGACGCTCCAGCCACCCCCCCTGTGTATAACAGAAGCTTTGGTAACCATGGCAACAAAAGCAACACAGTACACTCTGTTTAATGGCTAAAATTTCCTGAAATGACCACTAAACAAACAGCTTTTTCACAAAAACTGTAAAAGATATCAAACTGAAAAGATATAGCCAGATAGCTGAATATTTTGTCAACATTTTAAAGTTTGTTTGGCGTCTGTAGGTGAAAGTATGAAGGAGCTGAAACTTTTGGGAGCGGAAGAAGATTTTAAGCATTTCAAGCATGCTCCCATTGACTTCAATGTTAAAAAAGTGTTAAAAAGCTTAATATTTTAAAAAGTATAAATAGTAGAAAAAAAGTTGAAAAAGTCCCATCATCAGCTGAAAGAGACGAACATTTTAATACTTGATGGTTTTAATAGCTGAAAGTATGCAGAAGTTACGCAGAGCCAAAAAACATACGGAATAATAAATAAAACTAGAAAATGCATTTCCTGGGGAAAATGCGTGGGAATGCTGAATAGCTGAATTGCTAAAACGGCCCCCCAGCAAAACTGCACCCATCCTATTGCCATCAAAACTGCCCCATCAGAATTGCCCCATCAAAATTGACCCCATCAAAACTGCCCCATCATATTGCCACCATCAAAACTTCCCCATCAGAATTGCCCCATCAAAACTGCCCCATCATATTGCCACCATCAAAACTGCCCTCATCAAAACTGCCCCATCATATTGCCACCTTTAAAACTGCTCCATTAAAATTGTCCCCATTAAAACTGCCCCATCATATTGCCACCATCAAAACTGCCCCATCAGAATTGCCCCATCAAAACTGCCCCATCATATTGCCACCATCAAAACTGCCCCATCAAAACTGCTCCAGCCACCTCCCCCTGTGTATAACAGGAGCTTTGATAACCATGGCAACAAAAGCAACACTGTACACTCTGTTTAATAGCTAAAATTTCCTGAAATGACCACTAAACAAACAGCCTTTTCACAAAAACTGTAAAAGATATCAAACTGAAAAGATATAGCCAGATAGCTGAATATTTTGTGAACATTTTAGTTTGTTTGGCGTCTGTAGGTGAAAGTATGAAGGAGCTGAAACTTTTGGGAGCGGAAGAAGATTTTAAGGATCTGAAGCATGCTCCCATTGACTTCAATGTTAAAAAAGTGTTAAAAGGCTTAATTTAAAAAAAGTATAAATAGCAGAAAAAAAGTTGAAAAAGTCCCATCCTCAGCTGAAAGAGATGAACATTTTAATAGTTGAATGGTTTTAATAGCTGAAAGTATGCAGAAGTTACGCAGAGCCAAAAAATGTACGGAATAATAAATGAAATTAAAAATAAATAAAATTGAATAACAATAGTGGGACTGCTAAAGCAGTCCCACTAATTACAAATAAATAAAATTGAATAACAATAGTGGGACTGCTAAAGCAGTCCCACTAATAATAATAAAAAATTGGAAAATGCATTTCCTGGGGAAAATGCGTGGGAATGCTCAATAGCTGAATTGCTAAAACGGCCCCCATCAAAATTGCCCAATCAAAATTGTCCCCATCAAAACTGCCCCATCATATTGCCACCATCAAAACTGCCCCATCAGAATTCCCCTATCAAAACTGCCCCATCATATTGCCACCATCAAAACTGCCCCATCAGAATTGCCCCATCAAAACTGCCCCATCAGAGTTGCCCCATCATATTGCCACCACCAAAACTGCCCCATCATATTGCCACCATCAAAACTGTCCCCATCATATTGCCATCAAAACTGCCCCATCAGAATTGCCCCATCAAAATTGTCCCCATCAAAACTGCCCCATCATAATGCCACCATCAAAACTGCCCCATCAGAATTGCCCCATCAAATCTGCCCCATCATATTGCCACCATCAAAACTGCCCCTCATATTGCCACCATCAAAACTGCTCCATCAGAATTGTCCCCATCAAAACTGCTCCATCAACATTGTCCCCATCAAAACTGCTCCATCAAAATTGTCCCCATCAAAACTGCCCCATCATATTGCCACCATCAAAACTGCCCCATCATATTCCTCTATTATAAATCAGTACATGGTGTGTCTGTCCCCTCCCCCGGGCTCTGTAATCAGAGCTGAGATGCTCCAGCCACCTCCCCCCTGTGTATAACAGAAGCTTTGGTAACCATGGCAACAAAAGCAACACAGTACACTCTGTTTAATGGCTAAAATTTCCAGAAATGACCACTAAACAAACAGCTTTTTCACAAAAACTGTAAAAGATATCAAACTGAAAAGATATAGCCAGATAGCTGAATATTTTGTGAACATTTTAAAGTTTGTTTGGCGTCTGTATGTGAAAACTGCCCCCATCATACTGCCATCAAAACTTCCCCATCAGAATTGCCCCATCAAAATTGTCCCCATCAAAACTGCCCCATCATATTGCCACCATCAAAACTGCCCCATCAGAATTGCCCCATCAAAACTGCCCCCTTTTGGGAGCGGAAGAAGTTTTTAAGCATTTCAAGCATGCTCCCATTGACTTCAATGTTAAAAAAGTGTTAAAAAGCTTAATATTTTAAAAAGTATAAATAGTAGAAAAAAAGTTGAAAAAGTCCCATCATCAGCTGAAAGAGACGAACATTTTAATACTTGAATGGTTTTAATAGCTGAAAGTATGCAGAAGTTACACAGAGCCAAAAAACATACGGAATAATAAATAAAACTAGAAAATGCATTTCCTGGGGAAAATGCGTGGGAATGCTGAATAGCTGAATTGCTAAAACGGCCCCCAGCAAAACTGCACCCATCCTATTGCCATCAAAACTGCCCCATCAGAATTGCCCCATCAAAATTTTCCCCATCAAAACTGCCCCATCATATTGCCACCATCAAAACTGCCCCATCAGAATTGCCCTATCAAAATGGCCCCATCATATTGCCACCATCAAAACTGCCCCATCAGAATTGCCCCATCAAAACTGCCCCATCATATTACCACCATCAAAACTGCCCCATAATATTGCCACCTTTAAAACTGCTCCATTAAAATTGTCCCCATCAAAACTGCCCCATCATATTGCCACCATCAAAACTGCCCCATCAGAATTGCCCTATCAAAATGGCCCCATCATATTGCCACCATCAAAACTGCCCCATCAGAATTGCCCCATCAAAACTGCCCCATCATATTGCCACCATCAAAACTGCCTCATCAAAATTGCTCCAGCCACCTCCCCCTGTGTATAACAGGAGCTTTGATAACCATGGCAACAAAAGCAACACCGTACACTCTGTTTAATAGCTAAAATTTCTTGAAATGACCACTAAGCAAACAGCCTTTTCACAAAAACTGTAAAAGATATCAAACTGAAAAGATATAGCCAGATAGCTGAATATTTTGTGAACATTTTAAAGTTTGTTTGGCGTCTGTATGTGAAAACTGCCCCCATCATACTGCCATCAAAACTTCCCCATCAGAATTGCCCCATCAAAATTGTCCCCATCAAAACTGCCCCATCATATTGCCACCATCAAAACTGCCCCATCAGAATTGCCCCATCAAAACTGCCCCCTTTTGGGAGCGGAAGAAGTTTTTAAGCATTTCAAGCATGCTCCCATTGACTTCAATGTTAAAAAAGTGTTAAAAAGCTTAATATTTTAAAAAGTATAAATAGTAGAAAAAAAGTTGAAAAAGTCCCATCATCAGCTGAAAGAGACGAACATTTTAATACTTGAATGGTTTTAATAGCTGAAAGTATGCAGAAGTTACACAGAGCCAAAAAACATACGGAATAATAAATAAAACTAGAAAATGCATTTCCTGGGGAAAATGCGTGGGAATGCTGAATAGCTGAATTGCTAAAACGGCCCCCAGCAAAACTGCACCCATCCTATTGCCATCAAAACTGCCCCATCAGAATTGCCCCATCAAAATTTTCCCCATCAAAACTGCCCCATCATATTGCCACCATCAAAACTGCCCCATCAGAATTGCCCTATCAAAATGGCCCCATCATATTGCCACCATCAAAACTGCCCCATCAGAATTGCCCCATCAAAACTGCCCCATCATATTACCACCATCAAAACTGCCCCATCATATTGCCACCTTTAAAACTGCTCCATTAAAATTGTCCCCATCAAAACTGCCCCATCATATTGCCACCATCAAAACTGCCCCATCAGAATTGCCCTATCAAAATGGCCCCATCATATTGCCACCATCAAAACTGCCCCATCAGAATTGCCCCATCAAAACTGCCCCATCATATTGCCACCATCAAAACTGCCTCATCAAAACTGCTCCAGCCACCTCCCCCTGTGTATAACAGGAGCTTTGATAACCATGGCAACAAAAGCAACACCGTACACTCTGTTTAATAGCTAAAATTTCTTGAAATGACCACTAAGCAAACAGCCTTTTCACAAAAACTGTAAAAGATATCAAACTGAAAAGATATAGCCAGATAGCTGAATATTTTGTGAACATTTTAGTTTGTTTGGCGTCTGTAGGTGAAAGTATGAAGGAGCTGAAACTTTTGGGAGCGGAAGAAGATTTTAAGGATCTGAAGCATGCTCCCATTGACTTCAATGTTAAAAAAGTATTAAAAGTCTTAATTTTTAAAAAAGTATAAATAGCAGAAAAAAGTTGAAAAAGTCCCATCCTCAGCTGAAAGAGACGAACATTTTAATAGTTGAATGGTTTTAATAGCTGAAAGTATGCAGAAGTTACACAGAGCCAAAAAACATACGGAATAATAAATAAAATTAAAAATAAAAATAAATAAAATCGAATAACAATGGTGGGACTGCTAAAGCAGTCCCACTAATAATAATAAAAAATTGGAAAATGCATTTCCTGGGGAAAATGCGTGGGAATGCTCAATAGCTGAATTGCTAAAACGGCCCCCATCAAAATTGCCCCATCAAAATTGTCCCCATCAAAACTGCCCCATCATATTGCCACCATCAAAACTGCCCCATCAGAATTCCCCTATCAAAACTGCCCCATCATATTGCCACCATCAAAACTGCCCCATCAGAATTGCCCCATCAAAACTGCCCCATCATATTGCCACCATCAAAACTGCCCCATCATATTGCCACCATCAAAACTGCCCATATCATATTGCCATCAAAACTGCCCCATCAGAATTTCCCCATCAAAATTGTCCCCATCAAAACTGCCCCATCAAAATTGCCCCATCAAAACTGCCCCATCATATTGCCACCATCAAAACTGCCCCATCAGAACTGCCACATCAAAACTGCCCCATCATATTGCCACCATCAAAACTGCCCCATCAAAACTACCCCCATCAAAACTGCCCCCATCAAAACTGCCCCATCATATTGCCACCTTTAAAACTGCTCCATTAAAATTGTCCCCATCAAAACTGCCCCATCATATTGCCACCATCAAAACTGCCACATCATAATTGCCCCATCAAAACTGCCCCATCAGAATTGCCCTATCAAAACTGCCCCATTATATTGCCACCATCAAAACTGCTCCATCAGAATTGCTCCATCAAAACTGCCCCATCATATTCCTCTATTATAAATCAGTACATGGTGTGTCTGTCCCCTCCCCCGGGCTCTGTAATCAGAGCTGAGATGCTCCAGCCACCTCCCCCCGTGTATAACAGAAGCTTTGGTAACCATGGCAACAAAAGCAACACAGTACACTCTGTTTAATGGCTACAATTTCCTGAAATAACCACTAAACAAACAGCTTTTTCACAAAAACTGTAAAAGATATCAAACTGAAAAGATAAAGCCAGATAGCTGAATATTTTGTCAACATTTTAAAGTTTGTTTTGCGTCTGTAGGTGAAATTATGAAGGAGCTGAAACTTTTGGGAGCAGAAGAAGATTTTCAGGATCTGAAGCATGCTCCCATTGACTTCAATGTTAAAAAAAGTGTTAAAAAGCTTAATATTTTAAAAAGTATAAATAGTAGAAAAAAAGTTGAAAAAGTCCCATCATCAGCTGAAAGAGATGAACATTTTAATAGTTGAATGGTTTTAATAGCTGAAAGTATACAGAAGTAACGCAGAGCCAAAAAACGTACGGAATAATAAAGAAATGATAAAAATAAATAAAATCATATAACAATAGTGGGAGTGCTAAAGCACTCCCACTAATAATATATATGTGAGATAAAAGTAAGTGGTCTTGCTATGCAAGGACACTTAACTAGAAAAGCTACAATTTCTGGGGAAATTCTGTGAAAGGTTCTTGCCTCTACAACTGGAGTAGGCGAAGTAACTGGGTGGAGTGGCTTGAGTAACTGTTGTGTGGTTGGAGTGGCTGGAGTAACTGTGAAAAGTGTTAAAAAGCTTAATATTTTAAAAAGTATAAATAGTAGTAAAAAAGTTGAAGAAGTCCCACCATCATCAGCTTTTCAAAAATGATTTTTTTTTTTTTTCAAAATTGATTTTTTTTATAAATGATTTTTTTTCAAAAATGTTTTTTTTTCAAAAATTATTTTTTTTTCAAAAATGTTTTTTCTTTGAAAAATGTTTTTTTCAAAAATGATTTTTTCATTTTTTTTTCATGGTGTGGTCATAATGTTTAGGCTGATCATGGGGTAGTCATAATATTTTGGCTGATCATGTTGTGGTCATAATGTTTTGGCTAATCATGGGGTGGTCATAAATTTTTTTGGCTGATCATGGGATGGACATAATGTTTTAGCTGATCATGGGGTTGTCAGCTTTTGTCACCTCCCACTCTAGTTTTGAACATTTCACCATGCATTCCTATGGGACCAATTTTGCCACAAAAATGACAATATTTCATTTTGGGTTTAGGGTTAGAGTTAGGGTTACGGTTAGGGGTAAGGGTTAGGGTTTAGGCTTAGGGTCAGGGTTTAAGGTTAGGGTTAGGGGTTAGGGTTAGGGGTCAGGGTTAGGGTTAGGGGTTAGGGTTAGGGTTTAGAGTTATGGTGGGGGTTTAGGGTTATAGTTAGGGGTTATGGTTAGGGTTCCCCTGGAAGAACAAGGTTAGGACTCAGGGATTGGCAAGTTGGGGCATCAGCAAGTCGGGGTAAGCGCTTTGCATGCACTTTGCTACAGTTAGGGTGAGGTTTAGGGTTTAGGGTTAGGGTTTAGGGTTAGGGGTTAGGGTTAAGGTTTGGGGTTAGAGTTTAGGGTTAGGATTACGGTTAGGGTTAGGAAGAACAAGGTTAGGATTCAGGGATTGGAATAGGGACCACCCCAAAGGTCAAAGGTCAGCAGGCATGTCCCCAGATGTCAAAGGTCAAGAGGTGTGGCTGACCCACCCCCACCAAAGTGTTCTGCCTACCCCAACTAAGTCGGTTCATCAGCAAGTCGGGGTAAGAGCTTTGCGTGTGCTTTGCTAGGGTTAGGGTTTAGGGTTTAGGGTTAGGGTTAGGGTTGAGGGTTAGGGTTAAGGTTTAGGGTTTAGGGTTAGGGTTTGGGGTTAGGTGTAGGTTTTAGGGTTAGGGTTTAGGGTTAGGGTTAGGATTTAGGGTTAGGGTTTAGGGTTAGGGTTTAGGGTTGGGGTTAAGGGTTATGGTTAGGGTTAGAATTCAGGGATTGGAATGGGGACCACCCCCAAAGGTCAAAGGTCAGCAGGCATCTCCCCCAGTCAAAGGTCAAGAGGTGTGGCTGACCCAACCCCACCAAAGTGTTCTGCCTACCCCAAATAAGTCAGGGCATCAGCAAGTTGGGGCATCAGCAAGTCGGGGTAAGCACTTTGCGTGCACTTCGCTAGGGTTAGGGTGAGAGTTAGGGTTACAGTTTAGGGTTAGGGTTAGGGTTTAGGGTTAGGTTTAGGGGTTAGGATTAGGGTTTGCCTTGGATGAACAAGGTTAGGACTTTGGGATTGGAATAGGGACCACACCCAGAGGTCAAAGGTCAGCAGGCATGTCCATCACAGATCAAAGGCAAGAGGTGTGGCTGACCCAAACCCCACCAAAGTGTTCTGCCTACCCCAACTAAGTCAGGGCATCAACGAGTCGGGGTAAGTGCTTTGCATGCGCATTGCTAGAGTTAGTGTTAGGGTTTAGGGTTAGGGTTTGGGTTAGGGTTAGGGTTAGAGGTTAGGGTTTAGGGGTAGGGGTAGGGTTTAGGGTTAGGGTTTCCCCTGGAAGAACAAGGTTAGGACTCAGGGATTGGAATAGGGACCCCCCAAAGGTCAAAGGTCAGCAGGTGTGTCCCCAAGATGTCAAAGTTAAAGAGGTGTGGCTGACCCACCCCATCAAAGTGTTCCACCTACCCCCACTAAGTCGGGGCATCAGCAAGTCAGGGTAAGTGCTTTGTACTTGCTTCGCTAGGGTTTAGGATTAGGGTTAAGGTTAGGTTTAGGGTAAGGGTTAGGGTTTAGGGTTATGGTTATGGTTTAAGGTTAGGGTTATGGTTAGGGGTTAGGGTTAGGGTTAGAGGTTAGGGTTAGGGTTTAGGGTTGGGTTTAGGGTTAGGATTAGGGTTTAGGGTTAGGGTTAGGATTTAGGGTTAGGGTTTAGGGTTAGGGTTAGGGTTAGGGGTTCTGGTTAGGGTTTCCCCTGGAAGAACAAGTTTAGGACTCAGAGATTGGAATAAGGGCCACCCCCAAAGGTCAAAGGTCAGCAGGCATGTCCCCCAGAGGTCAAAGGTCAAGAGGCGTGGCTGACCCAACCCCACCAAAGTGTTCTGCCTACCCCAAATAAGTTGGGGCATCAGCAAGTCGGGGTAAGCACTTTGCGTGCACCTTGATAGGGTTAGGGTGAGGGTTAGGGTTACAGTTTAGGGTTAGGGTTATGGTTTGGGTTTAGGGTTAGAGTTAGGGGTTAGGGTTAGGGTTTCCCCTGGATGAACAAGGTTAGGGCTCAGGGATTGGATTAGGGACAACCCCCAAAGGTCAAAGGTCAGCAGGAATGTCCCCCAGAGATCAAAGGCAAGAGGTGTGGCTGACCCACCCCCACCAAAGTGTTCTGCCTACCATAACTAAGTCGGGGCATCAGCAAGTCGGGGTAAGCGCTTTGCACGTGCTTTGCTAGGGTTAGGGTTTAGGGTTAGGGGTTAGGGTTCAGGTTAGGGTTTAGGGTTAGGGTTAGGGTTATGGTTAGGGTTTAGGGATAGGGGTTATGGTCAGGGTTTCCCCTGGAAGAACAAGGTTAGGACTCTGGGATTGGAATGGGGACAACCCCCCAAGGTCTAAGGTCAGCAGGCATGTCCCCCAGAGGTGAAAGGTCAAGAGGTGAGGCTGACCCACCCCCACCAAAGAGTTCCACCTACCCCAACTAAGTCAGGGCTTCAGCAAGTCGGGGTAAGCTCTTTGCGAGCGCTTTGCTAATTTTAGTGCTAGGGTTAGGGTTTAGGGTTAGGATTAGGGTTAGGGTTATGGTTTAAGGTTAAGGTTAGGGTTTGGGGTTAGGGTTAGGGTTAGGATTAGGGTTAGGGTTATGGTTTCCCGTGGAAGAACAAGGTTAGGATTCAGGGATTGGAATAGGGACCACCCCCAAAGGTCAGCAGGTATGTCCCCCAGATGTCAAAGGTTAAGAGGTGTGGCTGACTCATCCCCATAAAAGTGTTTCACCTACCCCAACTAAGTCGGTTCATCAGCAACTAGGGGTAAGCGCTTTGCGTGTGCTTTGCTAGGGTTAGGGGTTAGGGTTTAGGGTTAGGGTTAGGGGTTAGGGGTAGGTTTTAGGGTTACGGTTAGGGTTTAGGCTTAGGGTTAGGGTTAGGATTTAGGGTTAAGCTTTAGGGTTAGAGTTAGGGTTAGGTTTAGGGTTAGGGTTAGGGGTTCTGGTTAGGGTTTCCCCTGGAAGAACAAGGTTAGGACTCAGGGATTGAAATGGGGACCACCCCCAAAGGTCAAAGGTCAGCAGGCATGTCCCCAGGGGTCAAAGGTCAAGTGGTGTGGCTGACCCAACCCCACCAAAGTGTTCTGCCTACCCCAAATAAGTCAGGGCATCAGAAAGTCAAGGCATTAGCAAGTCGGGGTAAGCTACTTGCGTGTAATTTGCTAGGGTTAGGGTGAGGGTTAGGGTTACAGTTTAGGGTTAGGGTTATGGTTAGGGTTTAGGGTTAGGTGTTAGGATTAAGGTTTCCCCTGGATGAACAAGGTTAGAACTCAGGGATTGGAATAGGGACAACCCCCAAAGGTCAAAGGTCAGCAGGCATGTCCCCCAGAGATCAAAGGCAAGAGGTGTGGCTGACCCACCCCCACCAAAGTGTTCTGCCTACCCCAACTAAGTCGGGGCATCAGCAATTCGGGGCATCAGCAATTCGGGGTAAGCGCTTTGCTAGGGTAAGGGTTTAGGGTTAGGGTTAGGGTTTAGGGATAAGATTAGAGTTAGGGTTAGGGCTAGGGTTACGGTTAGGGTTAGGGTTTCCCATGGATGAACAAGGTTAGGAATCAGGGATTGGAATAG